>NC_083765.1:64959125-65237770 GCF_963514075.1 Conger conger | reverse complement strand
AACCATCTGGTTTTGGATGAAATGTGAGTTTTGACTTTCAAGAAATGCGCACTCTGAAAAACTTTGTTTCTGGATGCGGGAAAAGTTAAAGTTGTTATAAGGCCTATATCTAAAGCTCCTAAAGGAGCACATGGCTACCTTTGGGATATATGATATGGAACCACTCACCATCATACATATTTCATTTGGGAGCAGCTAGTGTATTCTCTCTTCAAGATATGCTCTTTTTCACCAACTATGAAACTTAGAGTGCCAAAGCTTGAAATCGTCATTTTGGGGATTTCACAAGCTCTGAATGCGGTTTCTGGCAAATGGGCATACACCTGATAGATTTTCGCCCCACCATCAAACCTTTTGGGTTTGGATGAAATGTGAGTTTTGACTTTCAAGAAATGCGCACTCTGAAAAACTTTGTTTCTGGATGCGGGAAAAGTTAAAGTTTTTATAAGGCCTATATCTAAAGCTCCTAAAGGAGCACATGGCTACCTTTGGGATATATGATATGGAACCACTCACCATCATACATATTTCATTTGGGAGCAGCTAGTGTATTCTCTCTTCAAGATATGCTCTTTTTCACCAACTATGAAACTTAGAGTGCCAAAGCTTGAAATCGTCATTTTGGGGATTTCACAAGCTCTGAATGCGGTTTCTGGCAAATGGGCATACACCTGATAGATTTTCGCCCCACCATCAAACCTTTTGGGTTTGGATGAAATGTGAGTTTTGACTTTCAAGAAATGCGCACTCTGAAAAACTTTGTTTCTGGATGCGGGAAAAGTTAAAGTTTTTATAAGGCCTATATCTAAAGCTCCTAAAGGAGCACATGGCTACCTTTGGGATATATGATATGGAACCACTCACCATCATACATATTTCATTTGGGAGCAGCTAGTGTATTCTCTCTTCAAGATATGCTCTTTTTCACCAACTATGAAACTTAGAGTGCCAAAGCTTGAAATCGTCATTTTGGGGATTTCACAAGCTTTGAATGCGGTTTCTGGCAAATGGGCATACACCTGATAGATTTTCGCCCCACCATCAAACCTTTTGGGTTTGGATGAAATGTGAGTTTTGACTTTCAAGAAATGCGCACTCTGAAAAACTTTGTTTCTGGATGCGGGAAAAGTTAAAGTTTTTATAAGGCCTATATCTAAAGCTCCTAAAGGAGCACATGGCTACCTTTGGGATATATGATATGGAACCACTCACCATCATACATATTTCATTTGGGAGCAGCTAGTGTATTCTCTCTTCAAGATATGCTCTTTTTCACCAACTATGAAACTTAGAGTGCCAAAGCTTGAAATCGTCATTTTGGGGATTTCACAAGCTTTGAATGCGGTTTCTGGCAAATGGGCATACACCTGATAGATTTTCGCCCCACCATCAAACCATCTGGTTTTGGATGAAATGTGAGTTTTGACTTTCAAGAAATGCGCACTCTGAAAAACTTTGTTTCTGAATGCGGGAAAAGTTAAAGTTGTTATAAGGCCTATATCTAAAGCTCCTAAAGGAGCACATGGCTACCTTTGGGATATATGATATGGAACCACTCACCATCATACATATTTCATTTGGGAGCAGCTAGTGTATTCTCTCTTCAAGATATGCTCTTTTTCACCAACTATGAAACTTAGAGTGCCAAAGCTTGAAATCGTCATTTTGGGGATTTCACAAGCTCTGAATGCGGTTTCTGGCAAATGGGCATACACCTGATAGATTTTCGCCCCACCATCAAACCTTTTGGGTTTGGATGAAATGTGAGTTTTGACTTTCAAGAAATGCGCACTCGGAAAAACTTTGTTTCTGGATGCGGGAAAAGTTAAAGTTTTTATAAGGCCTATATCTAAAGCTCCTAAAGGAGCACATGGCTACCTTTGGGATATATGATATGGAACCACTCACCATCATACATATTTCATTTGGGAGCAGCTAGTGTATTCTCTCTTCAAGATATGCTCTTTTTCACCAACTATGAAACTTAGAGTGCCAAAGCTTGAAATCGTCATTTTGGGGATTTCACAAGCTTTGAATGCGGTTTCTGGCAAATGGGCATACACCTGATAGATTTTCGCCCCACCATCAAACCATCTGGTTTTGGATGAAATGTGAGTTTTGACTTTCAAGAAATGCGCACTCTGAAAAACTTTGTTTCTGGATGCGGGAAAAGTTAAAGTTGTTATAAGGCCTATATCTAAAGCTCCTAAAGGAGCACATGGCTACCTTTGGGATATATGATATGGAACCACTCACCATCATACATATTTCATTTGGGAGCAGCTAGTGTATTCTCTCTTCAAGATATGCTCTTTTTCACCAACTATGAAACTTAGAGTGCCAAAGCTTGAAATCGTCATTTTGGGGATTTCACAAGCTCTGAATGCGGTTTCTGGCAAATGGGCATACACCTGATAGATTTTCGCCCCACCATCAAACCTTTTGGGTTTGGATGAAATGTGAGTTTTGACTTTCAAGAAATGCGCACTCTGAAAAACTTTGTTTCTGGATGCGGGAAAAGTTAAAGTTTTTATAAGGCCTATATCTAAAGCTCCTAAAGGAGCACATGGCTACCTTTGGGATATATGATATGGAACCACTCACCATCATACATATTTCATTTGGGAGCAGCTAGTGTATTCTCTCTTCAAGATATGCTCTTTTTCACCAACTATGAAACTTAGAGTGCCAAAGCTTGAAATCGTCATTTTGGGGATTTCACAAGCTCTGAATGCGGTTTCTGGCAAATGGGCATACACCTGATAGATTTTCGCCCCACCATCAAACCTTTTGGGTTTGGATGAAATGTGAGTTTTGACTTTCAAGAAATGCGCACTCTGAAAAACTTTGTTTCTGGATGCGGGAAAAGTTAAAGTTTTTATAAGGCCTATATCTAAAGCTCCTAAAGGAGCACATGGCTACCTTTGGGATATATGATATGGAACCACTCACCATCATACATATTTCATTTGGGAGCAGCTAGTGTATTCTCTCTTCAAGATATGCTCTTTTTCACCAACTATGAAACTTAGAGTGCCAAAGCTTGAAATCGTCATTTTGGGGATTTCACAAGCTTTGAATGCGGTTTCTGGCAAATGGGCATACACCTGATAGATTTTCGCCCCACCATCAAACCTTTTGGGTTTGGATGAAATGTGAGTTTTGACTTTCAAGAAATGCGCACTCTGAAAAACTTTGTTTCTGGATGCGGGAAAAGTTAAAGTTTTTATAAGGCCTATATCTAAAGCTCCTAAAGGAGCACATGGCTACCTTTGGGATATATGATATGGAACCACTCACCATCATACATATTTCATTTGGGAGCAGCTAGTGTATTCTCTCTTCAAGATATGCTCTTTTTCACCAACTATGAAACTTAGAGTGCCAAAGCTTGAAATCGTCATTTTGGGGATTTCACAAGCTTTGAATGCGGTTTCTGGCAAATGGGCATACACCTGATAGATTTTCGCCCCACCATCAAACCATCTGGTTTTGGATGAAATGTGAGTTTTGACTTTCAAGAAATGCGCACTCTGAAAAACTTTGTTTCTGAATGCGGGAAAAGTTAAAGTTTTTATAAGGCCTATATCTAAAGCTCCTAAAGGAGCACATGGCTACCTTTGGGATATATGATATGGAACCACTCACCATCATACATATTTCATTTGGGAGCAGCTAGTGTATTCTCTCTTCAAGATATGCTCTTTTTCACCAACTATGAAACTTAGAGTGCCAAAGCTTGAAATCGTCATTTTGGGGATTTCACAAGCTCTGAATGCGGTTTCTGGCAAATGGGCATACACCTGATAGATTTTCGCCCCACCATCAAACCTTTTGGTTTTGGATGAAATGTGAGTTTTGACTTTCAAGAAATGCGCACTCTGAAAAACTTTGTTTCTGAATGCGGGAAAAGTTAAAGTTGTTATAAGGCCTATATCTAAAGCTCCTAAAGGAGCACATGGCTACCTTTGGGATATATGATATGGAACCACTCACCATCATACATATTTCATTTGGGAGCAGCTAGTGTATTCTCTCTTCAAGATATGCTCTTTTTCACCAACTATGAAACTTAGAGTGCCAAAGCTTGAAATCGTCATTTTGGGGATTTCACAAGCTTTGAATGCGGTTTCTGGCAAATGGGCATACACCTGATAGATTTTCGCCCCACCATCAAACCATCTGGTTTTGGATGAAATGTGAGTTTTGACTTTCAAGAAATGCGCACTCTGAAAAACTTTGTTTCTGAATGCGGGAAAAGTTAAAGTTGTTATAAGGCCTATATCTAAAGCTCCTAAAGGAGCACATGGCTACCTTTGGGATATATGATATGGAACCACTCACCATCATACATATTTCATTTGGGAGCAGCTAGTGTATTCTCTCTTCAAGATATGCTCTTTTTCACCAACTATGAAACTTAGAGTGCCAAAGCTTGAAATCGTCAT
This sequence comes from Conger conger, assembly GCF_963514075.1. Classification (NCBI taxonomy): domain Eukaryota; kingdom Metazoa; phylum Chordata; class Actinopteri; order Anguilliformes; family Congridae; genus Conger; species Conger conger. The sequence continues at coordinate 65,233,322 of NC_083765.1, read as the reverse complement.
TTTGGGGATTTCACAAGCTCTGAATGCGGTTTCTGGCAAATGGGCATACACCTGATAGATTTTCGCCCCACCATCAAACCTTTTGGGTTTGGATGAAATGTGAGTTTTGACTTTCAAGAAATGCGCACTCGGAAAAACTTTGTTTCTGGATGCGGGAAAAGTTAAAGTTTTTATAAGGCCTATATCTAAAGCTCCTAAAGGAGCACATGGCTACCTTTGGGATATATGATATGGAACCACTCACCATCATACATATTTCATTTGGGAGCAGCTAGTGTATTCTCTCTTCAAGATATGCTCTTTTTCACCAACTATGAAACTTAGAGTGCCAAAGCTTGAAATCGTCATTTTGGGGATTTCACAAGCTTTGAATGCGGTTTCTGGCAAATGGGCATACACCTGATAGATTTTCGCCCCACCATCAAACCATCTGGTTTTGGATGAAATGTGAGTTTTGACTTTCAAGAAATGCGCACTCTGAAAAACTTTGTTTCTGAATGCGGGAAAAGTTAAAGTTGTTATAAGGCCTATATCTAAAGCTCCTAAAGGAGCACATGGCTACCTTTGGGATATGTGATATGGAACCACTCACCATCATACATATTTCATTTGGGAGCAGCTAGTGTATTCTCTCTTCAAGATATGCTCTTTTTCACCAACTATGAAACTTAGAGTGCCAAAGCTTGAAATCGTCATTTTGGGGATTTCACAAGCTCTGAATGCGGTTTCTGGCAAATGGGCATACACCTGATAGATTTTCGCCCCACCATCAAACCTTCTGGTTTTGGATGAAATGTGAGTTTTGACTTTCAAGAAATGCGCACTCTGAAAAACTTTGTTTCTGAATGCGGGAAAAGTTAAAGTTGTTATAAGGCCTATATCTAAAGCTCATAAAGGAGCACATGGCTACCTTTGGGATATATGATATGGAACCACTCACCATCATACATATTTCATTTGGGAGCAGCTAGTGTATTCTCTCTTCAAGATATGCTCTTTTTCACCAACTATGAAACTTAGAGTGCCAAAGCTTGAAATCGTCATTTTGGGGATTTCACAAGCTCTGAATGCGGTTTCTGGCAAATGGGCATACACCTGATAGATTTTCGCCCCACCATCAAACCTTCTGGTTTTGGATGAAATGTGAGTTTTGACTTTCAAGAAATGCGCACTCTGAAAAACTTTGTTTCTGAATGCGGGAAAAGTTAAAGTTGTTATAAGGCCTATATCTAAAGCTCCTAAAGGAGCACATGGCTACCTTTGGGATATATGATATGGAACCACTCACCATCATACATATTTCATTTGGGAGCAGCTAGTGTTTTCTCTCTTCAAGATATGCTCTTTTTCACCAACTATGAAACTTAGAGTGCCAAAGCTTGAAATCGTCATTTTGGGGATTTCACAAGCTCTGAATGCGGTTTCTGGCAAATGGGCATACACCTGATAGATTTTCGCCCCACCATCAAACCTTCTGGTTTTGGATGAAATGTGAGTTTTGACTTTCAAGAAATGCGCACTCTGAAAAACTTTGTTTCTGAATGCGGGAAAAGTTAAAGTTGTTATAAGGCCTATATCTAAAGCTCCTAAAGGAGCACATGGCTACCTTTGGGATATATGATATGGAACCACTCACCATCATACATATTTCATTTGGGAGCAGCTAGTGTTTTCTCTCTTCAAGATATGCTCTTTTTCACCCACTATGAAACTTAGAGTGCCAAAGCTTGAAATCGTCATTTTGGGGATTTCACAAGCTCTGAATGCGGTTTCTGGCAAATGGGCATACACCTGATAGATTTTCGCCCCACCATCAAACCTTTTGGGTTTGGATGAAATGTGAGTTTTGACTTTCAAGAAATGCGCACTCTGAAAAACTTTGTTTCTGGATGCGGGAAAAGTTAAAGTTTTTATAAGGCCTATATCTAAAGCTCCTCAAGGAGCACATGGCTACCTTTGGGATGTCTGATATGGAACCACTCACCATCATACATATTTCATTTGGGAGCAGCTAGTGTATTCTCTCTTCAAGATATGCTCTTTTTCACCAACTATGAAACTTAGAGTGCCAAAGCTTGAAATCGTCATTTTGGGGATTTCACAAGCTCTGAATGCGGTTTCTGGCAAATGGGCATACACCTGATAGATTTTCGCCCCACCATCAAACCTTTTGGGTTTGGATGAAATGTGAGTTTTGACTTTCAAGAAATGCGCACTCTGAAAAACTTTGTTTCTGGATGCGGGAAAAGTTAAAGTTTTTATAAGGCCTATATCTAAAGCTCCTAAAGTAGCACATGGCTACCTTTGGGATATATGATATGGAACCACTCACCATCATACATATTTCATTTGGGAGCAGCTAGTGTATTCTCTCTTCAAGATATGCTCTTTTTCACCAACTATGAAACTTAGAGTGCCAAAGCTTGAAATCGTCATTTTGGGGATTTCACAAGCTCTGAATGCGGTTTCTGGCAAATGGGCATACACCTGATAGATTTTCGCCCCACCATCAAACCTTTTGGTTTTGGATGAAATGTGAGTTTTGACTTTCAAGAAATGCGCACTCTGAAAAACTTTGTTTCTGAATGCGGGAAAAGTTAAAGTTGTTATAAGGCCTATATCTAAAGCTCCTAAAGGAGCACATGGCTACCTTTGGGATATATGATATGGAACCACTCACCATCATACATATTTCATTTGGGAGCAGCTAGTGTTTTCTCTCTTCAAGATATGCTCTTTTTCACCCACTATGAAACTTAGAGTGCCAAAGCTTGAAATCGTCATTTTGGGGATTTCACAAGCTCTGAATGCGGTTTCTGGCAAATGGGCATACACCTGATAGATTTTCGCCCCACCATCAAACCTTTTGGGTTTGGATGAAATGTGAGTTTTGACTTTCAAGAAATGCGCACTCTGAAAAACTTTGTTTCTGGATGCGGGAAAAGTTAAAGTTTTTATAAGGCCTATATCTAAAGCTCCTCAAGGAGCACATGGCTACCTTTGGGATGTCTGATATGGAACCACTCACCATCATACATATTTCATTTGGGAGCAGCTAGTGTATTCTCTCTTCAAGATATGCTCTTTTTCACCAACTATGAAACTTAGAGTGCCAAAGCTTGAAATCGTCATTTTGGGGATTTCACAAGCTCTGAATGCGGTTTCTGGCAAATGGGCATACACCTGATAGATTTTCGCCCCACCATCAAACCTTTTGGGTTTGGATGAAATGTGAGTTTTGACTTTCAAGAAATGCGCACTCTGAAAAACTTTGTTTCTGGATGCGGGAAAAGTTAAAGTTTTTATAAGGCCTATATCTAAAGCTCCTAAAGTAGCACATGGCTACCTTTGGGATATATGATATGGAACCACTCACCATCATACATATTTCATTTGGGAGCAGCTAGTGTATTCTCTCTTCAAGATATGCTCTTTTTCACCAACTATGAAACTTAGAGTGCCAAAGCTTGAAATCGTCATTTTGGGGATTTCACAAGCTTTGAATGCGGTTTCTGGCAAATGGGCATACACCTGATAGATTTTCGCCCCACCATCAAACCATCTGGTTTTGGATGAAATGTGAGTTTTGACTTTCAAGAAATGCGCACTCTGAAAAACTTTGTTTCTGAATGCGGGAAAAGTTAAAGTTGTTATAAGGCCTATATCTAAAGCTCCTAAAGGAGCACATGGCTACCTTTGGGATATATGATATGGAACCACTCACCATCATACATATTTCATTTGGGAGCAGCTAGTGTATTCTCTCTTCAAGATATGCTCTTTTTCACCAACTATGAAACTTAGAGTGCCAAAGCTTGAAATCGTCATTTTGGGGATTTCACAAGCTCTGAATGCGGTTTCTGGCAAATGGGCATACACCTGATAGATTTTCGCCCCACCATCAAACCTTCTGGTTTTGGATGAAATGTGAGTTTTGACTTTCAAGAAATGCGCACTCTGAAAAACTTTGTTTCTGAATGCGGGAAAAGTTAAAGTTGTTATAAGGCCTATATCTAAAGCTCCTAAAGGAGCACATGGCTACCTTTGGGATATATGATATGGAACCACTCACCATCATACATATTTCATTTGGGAGCAGCTAGTGTATTCTCTCTTCAAGATATGCTCTTTTTCACCAACTATGAAACTTAGAGTGCCAAAGCTTGAAATCGTCATTTTGGGGATTTCACAAGCTCTGAATGCGGTTTCTGGCAAATGGGCATACACCTGATAGATTTTCGCCCCACCATCAAACCTTTTGGTTTTGGATGAAATGTGAGTTTTGACTTTCAAGAAATGCGCACTCTGAAAAACTTTGTTTCTGAATGCGGGAAAAGTTAAAGTTGTTATAAGGCCTATATCTAAAGCTCCTAAAGGAGCACATGGCTACCTTTGGGATATATGATATGGAACCACTCACCATCATACATATTTCATTTGGGAGCAGCTAGTGTATTCTCTCTTCAAGATATGCTCTTTTTCACCAACTATGAAACTTAGAGTGCCAAAGCTTGAAATCGTCATTTTGGGGATTTCACAAGCTCTGAATGCGGTTTCTGGCAAATGGGCATACACCTGATAGATTTTCGCCCCACCATCAAACCTTTTGGGTTTGGATGAAATGTGAGTTTTGACTTTCAAGAAATGCGCACTCTGAAAAACTTTGTTTCTGAATGCGGGAAAAGTTAAAGTTGTTATAAGGCCTATATCTAAAGCTCCTAAAGGAGCACATGGCTACCTTTGGGATATATGATATGGAACCACTCACCATCATACATATTTCATTTGGGAGCAGCTAGTGTATTCTCTCTTCAAGATATGCTCTTTTTCACCAACTATGAAACTTATAGTGCCAAAGCTTGAAATCGTCATTTTGGGGATTTCGCAAGCTCTGAATGCGGTTTCTGGCAAATGGGCATACACCTGATAGATTTTCGCCCCACCATCAAACCTTCTGGTTTTGGATGAAATGTGAGTTTTGACTTTCAAGAAATGCGCACTCTGAAAAACTTTGTTTCTGAATGCGGGAAAAGTTAAAGTTGTTATAAGGCCTATATCTAAAGCTCCTAAAGGAGCACATGGCTACCTTTGGGATATATGATATGGAACCACTCACCATCATACATATTTCATTTGGGAGCAGCTAGTGTATTCTCTCTTCAAGATATGCTCTTTTTCACCAACTATGAAACTTAGAGTGCCAAAGCTTGAAATCGTCATTTTGGGGATTTCACAAGCTCTGAATGCGGTTTCTGGCAAATGGGCATACACCTGATAGATTTTCGCCCCACCATCAAACCTTCTGGTTTTGGATGAAATGTGAGTTTTGACTTTCAAGAAATGCGCACTCTGAAAAACTTTGTTTCTGAATGCGGGAAAAGTTAAAGTTCTTATAAGGCCTATATCTAAAGCTCCTAAAGGAGCACATGGCTACCTTTGGGATATATGATATGGAACCACTCACCATCATACATATTTCATTTGGGAGCAGCTAGTGTTTTCTCTCTTCAAGATATGCTCTTTTTCACCCACTATGAAACTTAGAGTGCCAAAGCTTGAAATCGTCATTTTGGGGATTTCACAAGCTCTGAATGCGGTTTCTGGCAAATGGGCATACACCTGATAGATTTTCGCCCCACCATCAAACCTTTTGGGTTTGGATGAAATGTGAGTTTTGACTTTCAAGAAATGCGCACTCTGAAAAACTTTGTTTCTGGATGCGGGAAAAGTTAAAGTTTTTATAAGGCCTATATCTAAAGCTCCTCAAGGAGCACATGGCTACCTTTGGGATGTCTGATATGGAACCACTCACCATCATACATATTTCATTTGGGAGCAGCTAGTGTATTCTCTCTTCAAGATATGCTCTTTTTCACCAACTATGAAACTTAGAGTGCCAAAGCTTGAAATCGTCATTTTGGGGATTTCACAAGCTCTGAATGCGGTTTCTGGCAAATGGGCATACACCTGATAGATTTTCGCCCCACCATCAAACCTTCTGGTTTTGGATGAAATGTGAGTTTTGACTTTCAAGAAATGCGCACTCTGAAAAACTTTGTTTCTGAATGCGGGAAAAGTTAAAGTTCTTATAAGGCCTATATCTAAAGCTCCTAAAGGAGCACATGGCTACCTTTGGGATATATGATATGGAACCACTCACCATCATACATATTTCATTTGGGAGCAGCTAGTGTTTTCTCTCTTCAAGATATGCTCTTTTTCACCCACTATGAAACTTAGAGTGCCAAAGCTTGAAATCGTCATTTTGGGGATTTCACAAGCTCTGAATGCGGTTTCTGGCAAATGGGCATACACCTGATAGATTTTCGCCCCACCATCAAACCTTTTGGGTTTGGATGAAATGTGAGTTTTGACTTTCAAGAAATGCGCACTCTGAAAAACTTTGTTTCTGGATGCGGGAAAAGTTAAAGTTTTTATAAGGCCTATATCTAAAGCTCCTCAAGGAGCACATGGCTACCTTTGGGATGTCTGATATGGAACCACTCACCATCATACATATTTCATTTGGGAGCAGCTAGTGTATTCTCTCTTCAAGATATGCTCTTTTTCACCAACTATGAAACTTAGAGTGCCAAAGCTTGAAATCGTCATTTTGGGGATTTCACAAGCTCTGAATGCGGTTTCTGGCAAATGGGCATACACCTGATAGATTTTCGCCCCACCATCAAACCTTTTGGGTTTGGATGAAATGTGAGTTTTGACTTTCAAGAAATGCGCACTCTGAAAAACTTTGTTTCTGGATGCGGGAAAAGTTAAAGTTTTTATAAGGCCTATATCTAAAGCTCCTAAAGTAGCACATGGCTACCTTTGGGATATATGATATGGAACCACTCACCATCATACATATTTCATTTGGGAGCAGCTAGTGTATTCTCTCTTCAAGATATGCTCTTTTTCACCAACTATGAAACTTAGAGTGCCAAAGCTTGAAATCGTCATTTTGGGGATTTCACAAGCTTTGAATGCGGTTTCTGGCAAATGGGCATACACCTGATAGATTTTCGCCCCACCATCAAACCATCTGGTTTTGGATGAAATGTGAGTTTTGACTTTCAAGAAATGCGCACTCTGAAAAACTTTGTTTCTGAATGCGGGAAAAGTTAAAGTTGTTATAAGGCCTATATCTAAAGCTCCTAAAGGAGCACATGGCTACCTTTGGGATATATGATATGGAACCACTCACCATCATACATATTTCATTTGGGAGCAGCTAGTGTATTCTCTCTTCAAGATATGCTCTTTTTCACCAACTATGAAACTTAGAGTGCCAAAGCTTGAAATCGTCATTTTGGGGATTTCACAAGCTCTGAATGCGGTTTCTGGCAAATGGGCATACACCTGATAGATTTTCGCCCCACCATCAAACCTTCTGGTTTTGGATGAAATGTGAGTTTTGACTTTCAAGAAATGCGCACTCTGAAAAACTTTGTTTCTGAATGCGGGAAAAGTTAAAGTTGTTATAAGGCCTATATCTAAAGCTCCTAAAGGAGCACATGGCTACCTTTGGGATATATGATATGGAACCACTCACCATCATACATATTTCATTTGGGAGCAGCTAGTGTATTCTCTCTTCAAGATATGCTCTTTTTCACCAACTATGAAACTTAGAGTGCCAAAGCTTGAAATCGTCATTTTGGGGATTTCACAAGCTCTGAATGCGGTTTCTGGCAAATGGGCATACACCTGATAGATTTTCGCCCCACCATCAAACCTTTTGGTTTTGGATGAAATGTGAGTTTTGACTTTCAAGAAATGCGCACTCTGAAAAACTTTGTTTCTGAATGCGGGAAAAGTTAAAGTTGTTATAAGGCCTATATCTAAAGCTCCTAAAGGAGCACATGGCTACCTTTGGGATATATGATATGGAACCACTCACCATCATACATATTTCATTTGGGAGCAGCTAGTGTATTCTCTCTTCAAGATATGCTCTTTTTCACCAACTATGAAACTTATAGTGCCAAAGCTTGAAATCGTCATTTTGGGGATTTCGCAAGCTCTGAATGCGGTTTCTGGCAAATGGGCATACACCTGATAGATTTTCGCCCCACCATCAAACCTTCTGGTTTTGGATGAAATGTGAGTTTTGACTTTCAAGAAATGCGCACTCTGAAAAACTTTGTTTCTGAATGCGGGAAAAGTTAAAGTTGTTATAAGGCCTATATCTAAAGCTCCTAAAGGAGCACATGGCTACCTTTGGGATATATGATATGGAACCACTCACCATCATACATATTTCATTTGGGAGCAGCTAGTGTATTCTCTCTTCAAGATATGCTCTTTTTCACCAACTATGAAACTTAGAGTGCCAAAGCTTGAAATCGTCATTTTGGGGATTTCACAAGCTCTGAATGCGGTTTCTGGCAAATGGGCATACACCTGATAGATTTTCGACCGACCATCAAACCATTCGGTTTTGGATGAAATGTGAGTTTTGACTTTCAAGAAATGCGCACTCTGAAAAACTTTGTTTCTGAATGCGGGAAAAGTTATAGTTTTTATAAGGCCTATATCTAAAGCTCCTAAAGGAGCACATGGCTACCTTTACGATATATGATATGGAACCACTCACCATCATACATATTTCATTTGGGAGCAGCTAGTGTATTCTCTCTTCAAGATATGCTCTTTTTCACCAACTATGAAACTTAGAGTGCCAAAGCTTGAAATCGTCATTTTGGGGATTTCACAAGCTCTGAATGCGGTTTCTGGCAAATGGGCATACACCGGATAGATTTTCGCCCCACCATCAAACCTTTTGGTTTTGGATGAAATGTGAGTTTTGACTTTCAAGAAATGCGCACTCTGAAAAACTTTGTTTCTGAATGCGGGAAAAGTTATAGTTTTTATAAGGCCTATATCTAAAGCTCCTAAAGGAGCACATGGCTACCTTTGGGATATATGATATGGAACCACTCACCATCACACATATTTCATTTGGAAGCAGCTAGTGTATTCTCTCTTCAAGATATGCTCTTTTTCACCAACTATGAAACTTAGAGTGCCAAAGCTTGAAATCGTCATTTTGGGGATTTCACAAGCTCTGAATGCGGTTTCTGGCAAATGGGCATACACCGGATAGATTTTCGCCCCACCATCAAACCTTTTGGTTTTGGATGAAATGTGAGTTTTGACTTTCAAGAAATGCGCACTCTGAAAAACTTTGTTTCAGAATGCGGGAAAAGTTAAAGTTTTTATAAGGCCTATATCTAAAGCTCCTAAAGGAGCACATGGCTACCTTTGGGATATATGATATGGAACCACTCACCATCATACATATTTCATTTGGAAGCAGCTAGTGTATTCTCTCTTCAAGATATGCTCTTTTTCACCAACTATGAAACTTAGAGTGCCAAAGCTTGAAATCGTCATTTTGGGGATTTCACAAGCTCTGAATGCGGTTTCTGGCAAATGGGCATACACCTGATAGATTTTCGCCCCACCATCAAACCTTCTGGTTTTGGATGAAATGTGAGTTTTGACTTTCAAGAAATGCGCACTCTGAAAAACTTTGTTTCTGAATGCGGGAAAAGTTAAAGTTTTTATAAGGCCTATATCTAAAGCTCCTAAAGGAGCACATGGCTACCTTTGGGATATATGATATGGAACCACTCACCATCTTACATATTTCAATTGGGAGCAGCTAGTGTATTCTCTCTTCAAGATATGCTCTTTTTCACCAACTATGAAACTTAGAGTGCCAAAGCTTGAAATCGTCATTTTGGGGATTTCACAAGCTCTGAATGCGGTTTCTGGCAAATGGGCATACACCTGATAGATTTTCGCCCCACCATCAAACCTTTTGGTTTTGGATGAAATGTGAGTTTTGACTTTCAAGAAATGCGCACTCTGAAAAACTTTGTTTCTGAATGCGGGAAAAGTTAAAGTTTTTATAAGGCCTATATCTAAAGCTCCTAAAGGAGCACATGGCTACCTTTGGGATATATGATATGGAACCACTCACCATCATACATATTTCATTTGGGAGCAGCTAGTGTATTCTCTCTTCAAGATATGCTCTTTTACACCAACTATGAAACTTAGAGTGCCAAAGCTTGAAATCGTCATTTTGGGGATTTCACAAGCTCTGAATGCGGTTTCTGGCAAATGGGCATACACCTGATAGATTTTCGCCCCACCATCAAACCTTTTGGTTTTGGATGAAATGTGAGTTTTGACTTTCAAGAAATGCGCACTCTGAAAAACTTTGTTTCTGAATGCGGGAAAAGTTAAAGTTTTTATAAGGCCTATATCTAAAGCTCCTAAAGGAGCACATGGCTACCTTTGGGATATATGATATGGAACCACTCACCATCACACATATTTCATTTGGAAGCAGCTAGTGTATTCTCTCTTCAAGATATGCTCTTTTTCACCAACTATGAAACTTAGAGTGCCAAAGCTTGAAATCGTCATTTTGGGGATTTCACAAGCTCTGAATGCGGTTTCTGGCAAATGGGCATACACCGGATAGATTTTCGCCCCACCATCAAACCTTTTGGTTTTGGATGAAATGTGAGTTTTGACTTTCAAGAAATGCGCACTCTGAAAAACTTTGTTTCAGAATGCGGGAAAAGTTAAAGTTTTTATAAGGCCTATATCTAAAGCTCCTAAAGGAGCACATGGCTACCTTTGGGATATATGATATGGAACCACTCACCATCATACATATTTCATTTGGAAGCAGCTAGTGTATTCTCTCTTCAAGATATGCTCTTTTTCACCAACTATGAAACTTAGAGTGCCAAAGCTTGAAATCGTCATTTTGGGGATTTCACAAGCTCTGAATGCGGTTTCTGGCAAATGGGCATACACCTGATAGATTTTCGCCCCACCATCAAACCTTCTGGTTTTGGATGAAATGTGAGTTTTGACTTTCAAGAAATGCGCACTCTGAAAAACTTTGTTTCTGAATGCGGGAAAAGTTAAAGTTTTTATAAGGCCTATATCTAAAGCTCCTAAAGGAGCACATGGCTACCTTTGGGATATATGATATGGAACCACTCACCATCTTACATATTTCAATTGGGAGCAGCTAGTGTATTCTCTCTTCAAGATATGCTCTTTTTCACCAACTATGAAACTTAGAGTGCCAAAGCTTGAAATCGTCATTTTGGGGATTTCACAAGCTCTGAATGCGGTTTCTGGCAAATGGGCATACACCTGATAGATTTTCGCCCCACCATCAAACCTTTTGGTTTTGGATGAAATGTGAGTTTTGACTTTCAAGAAATGCGCACTCTGAAAAACTTTGTTTCTGAATGCGGGAAAAGTTAAAGTTTTTATAAGGCCTATATCTAAAGCTCCTAAAGGAGCACATGGCTACCTTTGGGATATATGATATGGAACCACTCACCATCATACATATTTCATTTGGGAGCAGCTAGTGTATTCTCTCTTCAAGATATGCTCTTTTACACCAACTATGAAACTTAGAGTGCCAAAGCTTGAAATCGTCATTTTGGGGATTTCACAAGCTCTGAATGCGGTTTCTGGCAAATGGGCATACACCTGATAGATTTTCGCCCCACCATCAAACCTTTTGGTTTTGGATGAAATGTGAGTTTTGACTTTCAAGAAATGCGCACTCTGAAAAACTTTGTTTCTGAATGCGGGAAAAGTTAAAGTTTTTATAAGGCCTATATCTAAAGCTCCTAAAGGAGCACATGGCTACCTTTGGGATATATGATATGGAACCACTCACCATCACACATATTTCATTTGGAAGCAGCTAGTGTATTCTCTCTTCAAGATATGCTCTTTTTCACCAACTATGAAACTTAGAGTGCCAAAGCTTGAAATCGTCATTTTGGGGATTTCACAAGCTCTGAATGCGGTTTCTGGCAAATGGGCATACACCGGATAGATTTTCGCCCCACCATCAAACCTTTTGGTTTTGGATGAAATGTGAGTTTTGACTTTCAAGAAATGCGCACTCTGAAAAACTTTGTTTCAGAATGCGGGAAAAGTTAAAGTTTTTATAAGGCCTATATCTAAAGCTCCTAAAGGAGCACATGGCTACCTTTGGGATATATGATATGGAACCACTCACCATCATACATATTTCATTTGGAAGCAGCTAGTGTATTCTCTCTTCAAGATATGCTCTTTTTCACCAACTATGAAACTTAGAGTGCCAAAGCTTGAAATCGTCATTTTGGGGATTTCACAAGCTCTGAATGCGGTTTCTGGCAAATGGGCATACACCTGATAGATTTTCGCCCCACCATCAAACCTTTTGGTTTTGGATGAAATGTGAGTTTTGACTTTCAAGAAATGCGCACTCTGAAAAACTTTGTTTCTGAATGCGGGAAAAGTTAAAGTTTTTATAAGGCCTATATCTAAAGCTCCTAAAGGAGCACATGGCTACCTTTGGGATATATGATATGGAACCACTCACCATCTTACATATTTCAATTGGGAGCAGCTAGTGTATTCTCTCTTCAAGATATGCTCTTTTTCACCAACTATGAAACTTAGAGTGCCAAAGCTTGAAATCGTCATTTTGGGGATTTCACAAGCTCTGAATGCGGTTTCTGGCAAATGGGCATACACCTGATAGATTTTCGCCCCACCATCAAACCTTTTGGTTTTGGATGAAATGTGAGTTTTGACTTTCAAGAAATGCGCACTCTGAAAAACTTTGTTTCTGAATGCGGGAAAAGTTAAAGTTTTTATAAGGCCTATATCTAAAGCTCCTAAAGGAGCACATGGCTACCTTTGGGATATATGATATGGAACCACTCACCATCATACATATTTCATTTGGGAGCAGCTAGTGTATTCTCTCTTCAAGATATGCTCTTTTTCACCAACTATGAAACTTAGAGTGCCAAAGCTTGAAATCGTCATTTTGGGGATTTCACAAGCTCTGAATGCGGTTTCTGGCAAATGGGCATACACCTGATAGATTTTCGCCCCACCATCAAACCTTTTGGTTTTGGATGAAATGTGAGTTTTGACTTTCAAGAAATGCGCACTCTGAAAAACTTTGTTTCTGAATGCGGGAAAAGTTAAAGTTTTCATAAGGCCTATATCTAAAGCTCCTAAAGGAGCACATGGCTACCTTTGGGATATATGATATGGAACCACTCACCATCTTACATATTTCAATTGGGAGCAGCTAGTGTATTCTCTCTTCAAGATATGCTCTTTTTCACCAACTATGAAACTTAGAGTGCCAAAGCTTGAAATCGTCATTTTGGGGATTTCACAATCTCTGAATGCGGTTTCTGGCAAATGGGCATACACCTGATAGATTTTCGCCCCACCATCAAAACTTTTGATTTTGGATGAAATGTGAGTTTTGACTTTCAAGAAATGCGCACTCTGAAAAACTTTGTTTCTGAATGCGGGAAAAGTTAAAGTTTTTATAAGGCCTATATCTAAAGCTCCTAAAGGAGCACATGGCTACCTTTGGGATATATGATATGGAACCACTCACCATCATACATATTTCATTTGGGAGCAGCTAGTGTATTCTCTCTTCAAGATATGCTCTTTTTCACCAACTATGAAACTTAGAGTGCCAAAGCTTGAAATCGTCATTTTGGGGATTTCACAAGCTCTGAATGCGGTTTCTGGCAAATGGGCATACACCTGATAGATTTTCGCCCCACCATCAAACCTTTTGGTTTTGGATGAAATGTGAGTTTTGACTTTCAAGAAATGCGCACTCTGAAAAACTTTGTTTCTGAATGCGGGAAAAGTTAAAGTTGTTATAAGGCCTATATCTAAAGCTCCTAAAGGAGCACATGGCTACCTTTGGGATATATGATATGGAACCACTCACCATCATACATATTTCATTTGGGAGCAGCTAGTGTATTCTCTCTTCAAGATATGCCCTTTTTCACCAACTATGAAACTTAGAGTGCCAAAGCTTGAAATCGTCATTTTGGGGATTTCACAAGCTCTGAATGCGGTTTCTGGCAAATGGGCATAGACCTGATAGATTTTCGCCCCACCATCAAACCTTTCGGTTTTGGATGAAATGTGAGTTTTGACTTTCAAGAAATGAGCACTCTGAAAAATTTTGTTTCTGAATGCGGGAAAAGTTAAAGTTGTTATAAGGCCTATATCTAAAGCTCCTAAAGGAGCACATGGCTACCTTTGGGATATATGATATGGAACCACTCACCATCATACATGTTTCATTCATGAGCAGCTAGTGTATTCTCTCTTCAATATATGCTCTTTTTCACCAACTATGAAACTTAGAGTGCCAAAGCTTGAAATCGTCATTTTGGGGATTTCACAAGCTCTGAATGCGGTTTCTGGCAAATGGGCATACACCTGATAGATTTTCGCCCCACCATCAAACCTTCTGGTTTTGGATGAAATGTGAGTTTTGACTTTCAAGAAATGCGCACTCTGAAAAACTTTGTTTCTGAATGCGGGAAAAGTTAAAGTTTTTATAAGGCCTATATCTAAAGCTCCTAAAGGAGCACATGGCTACCTTTGGGATATATGATATGGAACCACTCACCATCATACATATTTCATTTGGGAGCAGCTAGTGTATTCCTTCTTCAAGATATGCTCTTTTTCACCAACTATGAAACTTAGAGTGCCAAAGCTTGAAATCGTCATTTTGGGGATTTCACAAGCTCTGAATGCGGTTTCTGGCAAATGGGCATACACCTGATAGATTTTCGCCCCACCATCAAACCTTCTGGTTTTGGATGAAATGTGAGTTTTGACTTTCAAGAAATGCGCACTCTGAAAAACTTTGTTTCTGAATGCGGGAAAAGTTAAAGTTTTTATAAGGCCTATATCTAAAGCTCCTAAAGGAGCACATGGCTACCTTTGGGATATATGATATGGAACCACTCACCATCATACATATTTCATTTGGGAGCAGCTAGTGTATTCCTTCTTCAAGATATGCTCTTTTTCACCAACTATGAAACTTAGAGTGCCAAAGCTTGAAATCGTCATTTTGGGGATTTCACAAGCTCTGAATGCGGTTTCTGGCAAATGGGCATACACCTGATAGATTTTCGCCCCACCATCAAACCTTTTGGTTTTGGATGAAATGTGAGTTTTGACTTTCAAGAAATGCGCACTCTGAAAAACTTTGTTTCTGAATGCGGGAAAAGTTAAAGTTATTATTAGGCCTATATCTAAAGCTCCTGAAGGAGCACATGGCTACCTTTGGGATATATGATATGGAACCACTCACCATCATACATATTTCATTTGGGAGCAGCTAGTGTATTCTCTCTTCAAGATATGCTCTTTTTCACCAACTATGAAACTTAGAGTGCCAAAGCTTGAAATCGTCATTTTGGGGATTTCACAAGCTCTGAATGCGGTTTCTGGCAAATGGGCATACACCTGATAGATTTTCGCCCCACCATCAAACCTTTTGGTTTTGGATGAAATGTGAGTTTTGACTTTCAAGAAATGCGCACTCTGAAAAACTTTGTTTCTGAATGCGGGAAAAGTTAAAGTTGTTATAAGGCCTATATCTAAAGCTCCTAAAGGAGCACATGGCTACCTTTGGGATATATGATATGGAACCACTCACCATCATACATATTTCATTTGGGAGCAGCTAGTGTATTCTCTCTTCAAGATATGCTCTTTTTCACAAACTATGAAACTTAGAGTGCCAAAGCTTGAAATCGTCATTTTGGGGATTTCACAAGCTCTGAATGCGGTTTCTGGCAAATGGGCATACACCTGATAGATTTTCGCCCCACCATCAAAACTTTTGGTTTTGGATGAAATGTGAGTTTTGACTTTCAAGAAATGCGCACTCTGAAAAACTTTGTTTCTGAATGCGGGAAAAGTTAAAGTTTTTATAAGGCCTATATCTAAAGCTCCTAAAGGAGCACATGGCTACCTTTGGGATATATGATATGGAACCACTCACCATCATACATATTTCATTTGGGAGCAGCTAGTGTATTCTCTCTTCAAGATATGCTCTTTTACACCAACTATGAAACTTAGAGTGCCAAAGCTTGAAATCGTCATTTTGGGGATTTCACAAGCTCTGAATGCGGTTTCTGGCAAATGGGCATACACCTGATAGATTTTCGCCCCACCATCAAACCTTTTGGTTTTGGATGAAATGTGAGTTTTGACTTTCAAGAAATGCGCACTCTGAAAAACTTTGTTTCTGAATGCGGGAAAAGTTAAAGTTTTTATAAGGCCTATATCTAAAGCTCCTAAAGGAGCACATGGCTACCTTTGGGATATATGATATGGAACCACTCACCATCATACATGTTTCATTTGGGAGCAGCTAGTGTATTCTCTCTTCAATATATGCTCTTTTTCACCAACTATGAAACTTAGAGTGCCAAAGCTTGAAATCGTCATTTTGGGGATTTCACAAGCTCTGAATGCGGTTTCTGGCAAATGGGCATACACCTGATAGATTTTCGCCCCACCATCACACCTTCTGGTTTTGGATGAAATGTGAGTTTTGACTTTCAAGAAATGCGCACTCTGAAAAACTTTGTTTCTGAATGCGGGAAAAGTTAAAGTTGTTATAAGTCCTATATCTAAAGCTGCTAAAGGAGCACATGGCTACCTTTGGGATATATGATATGGAACCACTCACCATCATACATATTTCATTTGGGAGCTGCTAGTGTATTCTCTCTTCAAGATATGCTCTTTTTCACCAACTATGAAACTTAGAGTGCCAAAGCTTGAAATCGTCATTTTGGGGATTTCACAAGCTCTGAATGCGGTTTCTGGCAAATGGGCATACACCTGATAGATTTTCGCCCCACCATCAAACCTTTTGGTTTTGGATGAAATGTGAGTTTTGACTTTCAAGAAATGCGCACTCTGAAAAACTTTGTTTCTGAATGCGGGAAAAGTTAAAGTTGTTATAAGGCCTATATCTAAAGCTCCTAAAGGAGCACATGGCTACCTTTGGGATATATGATATGGAACCACTCACCATCATACATATTTCATTTGGGAGCAGCTAGTGTATTCTCTCTTCAAGATATGCTCTTTTTCACAAACTATGAAACTTAGAGTGCCAAAGCTTGAAATCGTCATTTTGGGGATTTCACAAGCTCTGAATGCGGTTTCTGGCAAATGGGCATACACCTGATAGATTTTCGCCCCACCATCAAACCTTTTGGTTTTGGATGAAATGTGAGTTTTGACTTTCAAGAAATGCGCACTCTGAAAAACTTTGTTTCTGAATGCGGGAAAAGTTAAAGTTTTTATAAGGCCTATATCTAAAGCTCCTAAAGGAGCACATGGCTACCTTTGGGATATATGATATGGAACCACTCACCATCATACATGTTTCATTCTGGAGCAGCTAGTGTATTCTCTCTTCAATATATGCTCTTTTTCACCAACTATGAAACTTAGAGTGCCAAAGCTTGAAATCGTCATTTTGGGGATTTCACAAGCTCTGAATGCGGTTTCTGGCAAATGGGCATACACCTGATAGATTTTCGCCCCACCATCAAACCTTCTGGTTTTGGATGAAATGTGAGTTTTGACTTTCAAGAAATGCGCACTCTGAAAAACTTTGTTTCTGAATGCGGGAAAAGTTAAAGTTTTTATAAGGCCTATATCTAAAGCTCCTAAAGGAGCACATGGCTACCTTTGGGATATATGATATGGAACCACTCACCATCATACATATTTCATTTGGGAGCAGCTAGTGTATTCCTTCTTCAAGATATGCTCTTTTTCACCAACTATGAAACTTAGAGTGCCAAAGCTTGAAATCGTCATTTTGGGGATTTCACAAGCTCTGAATGCGGTTTCTGGCAAATGGGCATACACCTGATAGATTTTCGCCCCACCATCAAACCTTTTGGTTTTGGATGAAATGTGAGTTTTGACTTTCAAGAAATGCGCACTCTGAAAAACTTTGTTTCTGAATGCGGGAAAAGTTAAAGTTATTATTAGGCCTATATCTAAAGCTCCTGAAGGAGCACATGGCTACCTTTGGGATATATGATATGGAACCACTCACCATCATACATATTTCATTTGGGAGCAGCTAGTGTATTCTCTCTTCAAGATATGCTCTTTTTCACCAACTATGAAACTTAGAGTGCCAAAGCTTGAAATCGTCATTTTGGGGATTTCACAAGCTCTGAATGCGGTTTCTGGCAAATGGGCATACACCTGATAGATTTTCGCCCCACCATCAAACCTTTTGGTTTTGGATGAAATGTGAGTTTTGACTTTCAAGAAATGCGCACTCTGAAAAACTTTGTTTCTGAATGCGGGAAAAGTTAAAGTTGTTATAAGGCCTATATCTAAAGCTCCTAAAGGAGCACATGGCTACCTTTGGGATATATGATATGGAACCACTCACCATCATACATATTTCATTTGGGAGCAGCTAGTGTATTCTCTCTTCAAGATATGCTCTTTTTCACCAACTATGAAACTTAGAGTGCCAAAGCTTGAAATCGTTATTTTGGGGATTTCACAAGCTCTGAATGCGGTTTCTGGCAAATGGGCATACACCTGATAGATTTTCGCCCCACCATCAAACCTTCTGGTTTTGGATGAAATGTGAGTTTTGACTTTCAAGAAATGCGCACTCTGAAAAACTTTGTTTCTGAATGCGGGAAAAGTTAAAGTTATTATTAGGCCTATATCTAAAGCTCCTGAAGGAGCACATGGCTACCTTTGGGATATATGATATGGAACCACTCACCATCATACATATTTCATTTAGGAGCAGCTAGTGTATTCTCTCTTCAAGATATGCTCTTTTTCACCAACTATGAAACTTAGAGTGCCAAAGCTTGAAATCGTCATTTTGGGGATTTCACAAGCTCTGAATGCGGTTTCTGGCAAATGGGCATACACCTGATAGATTTTCGCCCCACCATCAAACCTTTTGGTTTTGGATGAAATGTGAGTTTTGACTTTCAAGAAATGCGCACTCTGAAAAACTTTGTTTCTGAATGCGGGAAAAGTTAAAGTTGTTATAAGGCCTATATCTAAAGCTCCTAAAGGAGAACATGGCTACCTTTGGGATATATGATATGGAACCACTCACCATCATACATATTTCATTTGGGAGCAGCTAGTGTATTCTCTCTTCAAGATATGCTCTTTTTCACCAACTATGAAACTTAGAGTGCCAAAGCTTGAAATCGTTATTTTGGGGATTTCACAAGCTCTGAATGCGGTTTCTGGCAAATGGGCATACACCTGATAGATTTTCGCCCCACCATCAAACCTTTTGGTTTTGGATGAAATGTGAGTTTTGACTTTCAAGAAATGCGCACTCTGAAAAACTTTGTTTCTGAATGCGGGAAAAGTTAAAGTTGTTATAAGGCCTATATCTAAAGCTCCTAAAGGAGCACATGGCTACCTTTGGGATATATGATATGGAACCACTCACCATCATACATATTTCATTTGGGAGCAGCTAGTGTATTCTCTCTTCAAGATATGCTCTTTTTCACCAACTAAGAAACTTAGAGTGCCAAAGCTTGAAATCGTCATTTTGGGGATTTCACAAGCTCTGAATGCGGTTTCTGGCAAATGGGCATAGACCTGATAGATTTTCGCCCCACCATCAAACCTTTTGGTTTTGGATGAAATGTGAGTTTTGACTTTCAAGAAATGAGCACTCTGAAAAACTTTGTTTCTGAATGCGGGAAAAGTTAAAGTTGTTATAAGGCCTATATCTAAAGCTCCTAAAGGAGCACATGGCTACCTTTGGGATATATGATATGGAACCACTCACCATCATACATGTTTCATTCTGGAGCAGCTAGTGTATTCTCTCTTCAATATATGCTCTTTTTCACCAACTATGAAACTTAGAGTGCCAAAGCTTGAAATCGTCATTTTGGGGATTTCACAAGCTCTGAATGCGGTTTCTGGCAAATGGGCATACACCTGATAGATTTTCGCCCCACCATCAAACCTTCTGGTTTTGGATGAAATGTGAGTTTTGACTTTCAAGAAATGCGCACTCTGAAAAACTTTGTTTCTGAATGCGGGAAAAGTTAAAGTTTTTATAAGGCCTATATCTAAAGCTCCTAAAGGAGCACATGGCTACCTTTGGGATATATGATATGGAACCACTCACCATCATACATATTTCATTTGGGAGCAGCTAGTGTATTCCTTCTTCAAGATATGCTCTTTTTCACCAACTATGAAACTTAGAGTGCCAAAGCTTGAAATCGTCATTTTGGCGATTTCACAAGCTCTGAATGCGGTTTCTGGCAAATGGGCATACACCTGATAGATTTTCGCCCCACCATCAAACCTTTTGGTTTTGGATGAAATGTGAGTTTTGACTTTCAAGAAATGCGCACTCTGAAAAACTTTGTTTCTGAATGCGGGAAAAGTTAAAGTTATTATTAGGCCTATATCTAAAGCTCCTGAAGGAGCACATGGCTACCTTTGGGATATATGATATGGAACCACTCACCATCATACATATTTCATTTAGGAGCAGCTAGTGTATTCTCTCTTCAAGATATGCTCTTTTTCACCAACTATGAAACTTAGAGTGCCAAAGCTTGAAATCGTCATTTTGGGGATTTCACAAGCTCTGAATGCGGTTTCTGGCAAATGGGCATACACCTGATAGATTTTCGCCCCACCATCAAACCTTTTGGTTTTGGATGAAATGTGAGTTTTGACTTTCAAGAAATGCGCACTCTGAAAAACTTTGTTTCTGAATGCGGGAAAAGTTAAAGTTGTTATAAGGCCTATATCTAAAGCTCCTAAAGGAGCACATGGCTACCTTTGGGATATATGATATGGAACCACTCACCATCATACATGTTTCATTTGGGAGCAGCTAGTGTATTCTCTCTTCAATATATGCTCTTTTTCACCAACTATGAAACTTAGAGTGCCAAAGCTTGAAATCGTCATTTTGGGGATTTCACAAGCTCTGAATGCGGTTTCTGGCAAATGGGCATACACCTGATAGATTTTCGCCCCACCATCACACCTTCTGGTTTTGGATGAAATGTGAGTTTTGACTTTCAAGAAATGCGCACTCTGAAAAACTTTGTTTCTGAATGCGGGAAAAGTTAAAGTTATTATTAGGCCTATATCTAAAGCTCCTGAAGGAGCACATGGCTACCTTTGGGATATATGATATGGAACCACTCACCATCATACATATTTCATTAAGGAGCAGCTAGTGTATTCTCTCTTCAAGATATGCTCTTTTTCACCAACTATGAAACTTAGAGTGCCAAAGCTTGAAATCGTCATTTTGGGGATTTCACAAGCTCTGAATGCGGTTTCTGGCAAATGGGCATACACCTGATAGATTTTCGCCCCACCATCAAACCTTTTGGTTTTGGATGAAATGTGAGTTTTGACTTTCAAGAAATGCGCACTCTGAAAAACTTTGTTTCTGAATGCGGGAAAAGTTAAAGTTATTATTAGGCCTATATCTAAAGCTCCTGAAGGAGCACATGGCTACCTTTGGGATATATGATATGGAACCACTCACCATCATACATATTTCATTTAGGAGCAGCTAGTGTATTCTCTCTTCAAGATATGCTCTTTTTCACCAACTATGAAACTTAGAGTGCCAAAGCTTGAAATCGTCATTTTGGGGATTTCACAAGCTCTGAATGCGGTTTCTGGCAAATGGGCATACACCTGATAGATTTTCGCCCCACCATCAAACCTTTTGGTTTTGGATGAAATGTGAGTTTTGACTTTCAAGAAATGCGCACTCTGAAAAACTTTGTTTCTGAATGCGGGAAAAATTAAAGTTGTTATAAGGCCTATATCTAAAGCTCCTAAAGGAGCACATGGCTACCTTTGGGATATATGATATGGAACCACTCACCATCATACATATTTCATTTGGGAGCAGCTAGTGTATTCTCTCTTCAAGATATGCTCTTTTTCACAAACTATGAAACTTAGAGTGCCAAAGCTTGAAATCGTCATTTTGGGGATTTCACAAGCTCTGAATGCGGTTTCTGGCAAATGGGCATACACCTGATAGATTTTCGCCCCACCATCAAACCTTTTGGTTTTGGATGAAATGTGAGTTTTGACTTTCAAGAAATGCGCACTCTGAAAAACTTTGTTTCTGAATGCGGGAAAAGTTAAAGTTTTTATAAGGCCTATATCTAAAGCTCCTAAAGGAGCACATGGCTACCTTTGGGATATATGATATGGAACCACTCACCATCATACATATTTCATTTGGGAGCAGCTAGTGTATTCTCTCTTCAAGATATGCTCTTTTTCACCAACTATGAAACTTAGAGTGCCAAAGCTTGAAATCGTCATTTTGGGGATTTCACAAGCTCTGAATGCGGTTTCTGGCAAATGGGCATACACCTGATAGATTTTCGCCCCACCATCAAACCTTTTGGTTTTGGATGAAATGTGAGTTTTGACTTTCAAGAAATGCGCACTCTGAAAAACTTTGTTTCTGAATGCGGGAAAAGTTAAAGTTGTTATAAGGCCTATATCTAAAGCTCCTAAAGGAGCACATAGCTACCTTTGGGATATATGATATGGAACCACTCACCATCATACATATTTCATTTGGGAGCAGCTAGTGTATTCTCTCTTCAAGATATGCTCTTTTTCACCAACTATGAAACTTAGAGTGCCAAAGCTTGAAATCGTCATTTTGGGGATTTCACAAGCTCTGAATGCGGTTTCTGGCAAATGGGCATACACCTGATAGATTTTCGCCCCACCATCAAACCTTCTGGTTTTGGATGAAATGTGAGTTTTGACTTTCAAGAAATGCGCACTCTGAAAAACTTTGTTTCTGAATGCGGGAAAAGTTAAAGTTATTATTAGGCCTATATCTAAAGCTCCTGAAGGAGCACATGGCTACCTTTGGGATATATGATATGGAACCACTCACCATCATACATATTTCATTTGGGAGCAGCTAGTGTATTCCTTCTTCAAGATATGCTCTTTTTCACCAACTATGAAACTTAGAGTGCCAAAGCTTGAAATCGTCATTTTGGGGATTTCACAAGCTCTGAATGCGGTTTCTGGCAAATGGGCATACACCTGATAGATTTTCGCCCCACCATCAAACCTTTTGGTTTTGGATGAAATGTGAGTTTTGACTTTCAAGAAATGCGCACTCTGAAAAACTTTGTTTCTGAATGCGGGAAAAGTTAAAGTTTTTATTAGGCCTATATCTAAAGCTCCTGAAGGAGCACATGGCTACCTTTGGGATATATGATATGGAACCACTCACCATCATACATATTTCATTTAGGAGCAGCTAGTGTATTCTCTCTTCAAGATATGCTCTTTTTCACCAACTATGAAACTTAGAGTGCCAAAGCTTGAAATCGTCATTTTGGGGATTTCACAAGCTCTGAATGCGGTTTCTGGCAAATGGGCATACACCTGATAGATTTTCGCCCCACCATCAAACCTTTTGGTTTTGGATGAAATGTGAGTTTTGACTTTCAAGAAATGCGCACTCTGAAAAACTTTGTTTCTGAATGCGGGAAAAGTTAAAGTTGTTATAAGGCCTATATCTAAAGCTCCTAAAGGAGCACATGGCTACCTTTGGGATATATGATATGGAACCACTCACCATCATACATGTTTCATTTGGGAGCAGCTAGTGTATTCTCTCTTCAATATATGCTCTTTTTCACCAACTATGAAACTTAGAGTGCCAAAGCTTGAAATCGTCATTTTGGGGATTTCACAAGCTCTGAATGCGGTTTCTGGCAAATGGGCATACACCTGATAGATTTTCGCCCCACCATCACACCTTCTGGTTTTGGATGAAATGTGAGTTTTGACTTTCAAGAAATGCGCACTCTGAAAAACTTTGTTTCTGAATGCGGGAAAAGTTAAAGTTATTATTAGGCCTATATCTAAAGCTCCTGAAGGAGCACATGGCTACCTTTGGGATATATGATATGGAACCACTCACCATCATACATATTTCATTAAGGAGCAGCTAGTGTATTCTCTCTTCAAGATATGCTCTTTTTCACCAACTATGAAACTTAGAGTGCCAAAGCTTGAAATCGTCATTTTGGGGATTTCACAAGCTCTGAATGCGGTTTCTGGCA
Source organism: Conger conger (assembly GCF_963514075.1). Lineage (NCBI taxonomy): Eukaryota > Metazoa > Chordata > Actinopteri > Anguilliformes > Congridae > Conger > Conger conger. Next base: position 65,209,272 of record NC_083765.1, on the reverse strand, counting down.
AATGGGCATACACCTGATAGATTTTCGCCCCACCATCAAACCTTTTGGTTTTGGATGAAATGTGAGTTTTGACTTTCAAGAAATGCGCACTCTGAAAAACTTTGTTTCTGAATGCGGGAAAAGTTAAAGTTGTTATAAGGCCTATATCTAAAGCTCCTAAAGGAGCACATGGCTACCTTTGGGATATATGATATGGAACCACTCACCATCATACATATTTCATTTGGGAGCAGCTAGTGTATTCTCTCTTCAAGATATGCTCTTTTTCACAAACTATGAAACTTAGAGTGCCAAAGCTTGAAATCGTCATTTTGGGGATTTCACAAGCTCTGAATGCGGTTTCTGGCAAATGGGCATACACCTGATAGATTTTCGCCCCACCATCAAACCTTTTGGTTTTGGATGAAATGTGAGTTTTGACTTTCAAGAAATGCGCACTCTGAAAAACTTTGTTTCTGAATGCGGGAAAAGTTAAAGTTGTTATAAGGCCTATATCTAAAGCTCCTAAAGGAGCACATGGCTACCTTTGGGATATATGATATGGAACCACTCACCATCATACATATTTCATTTGGGAGCAGCTAGTGTATTCTCTCTTCAAGATATGCTCTTTTTCACCAACTAAGAAACTTAGAGTGCCAAAGCTTGAAATCGTCATTTTGGGGATTTCACAAGCTCTGAATGCGGTTTCTGGCAAATGGGCATAGACCTGATAGATTTTCGCCCCACCATCAAACCTTTTGGTTTTGGATGAAATGTGAGTTTTGACTTTCAAGAAATGAGCACTCTGAAAAACTTTGTTTCTGAATGCGGGAAAAGTTAAAGTTGTTATAAGGCCTATATCTAAAGCTCCTAAAGGAGCACATGGCTACCTTTGGGATATATGATATGGAACCACTCACCATCATACATGTTTCATTCTGGAGCAGCTAGTGTATTCTCTCTTCAATATATGCTCTTTTTCACCAACTATGAAACTTAGAGTGCCAAAGCTTGAAATCGTCATTTTGGGGATTTCACAAGCTCTGAATGCGGTTTCTGGCAAATGGGCATACACCTGATAGATTTTCGCCCCACCATCAAACCTTCTGGTTTTGGATGAAATGTGAGTTTTGACTTTCAAGAAATGCGCACTCTGAAAAACTTTGTTTCTGAATGCGGGAAAAGTTAAAGTTTTTATAAGGCCTATATCTAAAGCTCCTAAAGGAGCACATGGCTACCTTTGGGATATATGATATGGAACCACTCACCATCATACATATTTCATTTGGGAGCAGCTAGTGTATTCCTTCTTCAAGATATGCTCTTTTTCACCAACTATGAAACTTAGAGTGCCAAAGCTTGAAATCGTCATTTTGGCGATTTCACAAGCTCTGAATGCGGTTTCTGGCAAATGGGCATACACCTGATAGATTTTCGCCCCACCATCAAACCTTTTGGTTTTGGATGAAATGTGAGTTTTGACTTTCAAGAAATGCGCACTCTGAAAAACTTTGTTTCTGAATGCGGGAAAAGTTAAAGTTATTATTAGGCCTATATCTAAAGCTCCTGAAGGAGCACATGGCTACCTTTGGGATATATGATATGGAACCACTCACCATCATACATATTTCATTTAGGAGCAGCTAGTGTATTCTCTCTTCAAGATATGCTCTTTTTCACCAACTATGAAACTTAGAGTGCCAAAGCTTGAAATCGTCATTTTGGGGATTTCACAAGCTCTGAATGCGGTTTCTGGCAAATGGGCATACACCTGATAGATTTTCGCCCCACCATCAAACCTTTTGGTTTTGGATGAAATGTGAGTTTTGACTTTCAAGAAATGCGCACTCTGAAAAACTTTGTTTCTGAATGCGGGAAAAGTTAAAGTTGTTATAAGGCCTATATCTAAAGCTCCTAAAGGAGCACATGGCTACCTTTGGGATATATGATATGGAACCACTCACCATCATACATGTTTCATTTGGGAGCAGCTAGTGTATTCTCTCTTCAATATATGCTCTTTTTCACCAACTATGAAACTTAGAGTGCCAAAGCTTGAAATCGTCATTTTGGGGATTTCACAAGCTCTGAATGCGGTTTCTGGCAAATGGGCATACACCTGATAGATTTTCGCCCCACCATCACACCTTCTGGTTTTGGATGAAATGTGAGTTTTGACTTTCAAGAAATGCGCACTCTGAAAAACTTTGTTTCTGAATGCGGGAAAAGTTAAAGTTATTATTAGGCCTATATCTAAAGCTCCTGAAGGAGCACATGGCTACCTTTGGGATATATGATATGGAACCACTCACCATCATACATATTTCATTAAGGAGCAGCTAGTGTATTCTCTCTTCAAGATATGCTCTTTTTCACCAACTATGAAACTTAGAGTGCCAAAGCTTGAAATCGTCATTTTGGGGATTTCACAAGCTCTGAATGCGGTTTCTGGCAAATGGGCATACACCTGATAGATTTTCGCCCCACCATCAAACCTTTTGGTTTTGGATGAAATGTGAGTTTTGACTTTCAAGAAATGCGCACTCTGAAAAACTTTGTTTCTGAATGCGGGAAAAGTTAAAGTTATTATTAGGCCTATATCTAAAGCTCCTGAAGGAGCACATGGCTACCTTTGGGATATATGATATGGAACCACTCACCATCATACATATTTCATTTAGGAGCAGCTAGTGTATTCTCTCTTCAAGATATGCTCTTTTTCACCAACTATGAAACTTACAGTGCCAAAGCTTGAAATCGTCATTTTGGGGATTTCACAAGCTCTGAATGCGGTTTCTGGCAAATGGGCATACACCTGATAGATTTTCGCCCCACCATCAAACCTTTTGGTTTTGGATGAAATGTGAGTTTTGACTTTCAAGAAATGCGCACTCTGAAAAACTTTGTTTCTGAATGCGGGAAAAATTAAAGTTGTTATAAGGCCTATATCTAAAGCTCCTAAAGGAGCACATGGCTACCTTTGGGATATATGATATGGAACCACTCACCATCATACATATTTCATTTGGGAGCAGCTAGTGTATTCTCTCTTCAAGATATGCTCTTTTTCACAAACTATGAAACTTAGAGTGCCAAAGCTTGAAATCGTCATTTTGGGGATTTCACAAGCTCTGAATGCGGTTTCTGGCAAATGGGCATACACCTGATAGATTTTCGCCCCACCATCAAACCTTCTGGTTTTGGATGAAATGTGAGTTTTGACTTTCAAGAAATGCGCACTCTGAAAAACTTTGTTTCTGAATGCGGGAAAAGTTAAAGTTATTATTAGGCCTATATCTAAAGCTCCTGAAGGAGCACATGGCTACCTTTGGGATATATGATATGGAACCACTCACCATCATACATATTTCATTTAGGAGCAGCTAGTGTATTCTCTCTTCAAGATATGCTCTTTTTCACCAACTATGAAACTTAGAGTGCCAAAGCTTGAAATCGTCATTTTGGGGATTTCACAAGCTCTGAATGCGGTTTCTGGCAAATGGGCATACACCTGATAGATTTTCGCCCCACCATCAAACCTTTTGGTTTTGGATGAAATGTGAGTTTTGACTTTCAAGAAATGCGCACTCTGAAAAACTTTGTTTCTGAATGCGGGAAAAGTTAAAGTTGTTATAAGGCCTATATCTAAAGCTCCTAAAGGAGCACATGGCTACCTTTGGGATATATGATATGGAACCACTCACCATCATACATGTTTCATTTGGGAGCAGCTAGTGTATTCTCTCTTCAATATATGCTCTTTTTCACCAACTATGAAACTTGGAGTGCCAAAGCTTGAAATCGTCATTTTGGGGATTTCACAAGCTCTGAATGCGGTTTCTGACAAATGGGCATACACCTGATAGATTTTCGCCCCACCATCACACCTTTTGGTTTTGGATGAAATGTGAGTTTTGACTTTCAAGAAATGAGCACTCTGAAAAACTTTGTTTCTGAATGCGGGAAAAGTTAAAGTTGTTATAAGGCCTATATCTAAAGCTCCTAAAGGAGCACATGGCTACCTTTGGGATATATGATATGGAACCACTCACCATCATACATGTTTCATTCTGGAGCAGCTAGTGTATTCTCTCTTCAATATATGCTCTTTTTCACCAACTATGAAACTTAGAGTGCCAAAGCTTGAAATCGTCATTTTGGGGATTTCACAAGCTCTGAATGCGGTTTCTGGCAAATGGGCATACACCTGATAGATTTTCGCCCCACCATCAAACCTTCTGGTTTTGGATGAAATGTGAGTTTTGACTTTCAAGAAATGCGCACTCTGAAAAACTTTGTTTCTGAATGCGGGAAAAGTTAAAGTTTTTATAAGGCCTATATCTAAAGCTCCTAAAGGAGCACATGGCTACCTTTGGGATATATGATATGGAACCACTCACCATCATACATATTTCATTTGGGAGCAGCTAGTGTATTCTCTCTTCAAGATATGCTCTTTTTCACCAACTATGAAACTTAGAGTGCCAAAGCTTGAAATCGTCATTTTGGGGATTTCACAAGCTCTGAATGCGGTTTCTGGCAAATGGGCATACACCTGATAGATTTTCGCCCCACCATCAAACCTTTTGGTTTTGGATGAAATGTGAGTTTTGACTTTCAAGAAATGCGCACTCTGAAAAACTTTGTTTCTGAATGCGGGAAAAGTTAAAGTTGTTATAAGGCCTATATCTAAAGCTCCTAAAGGAGCACATAGCTACCTTTGGGATATATGATATGGAACCACTCACCATCATACATATTTCATTTGGGAGCAGCTAGTGTATTCTCTCTTCAAGATATGCTCTTTTTCACCAACTATGAAACTTAGAGTGCCAAAGCTTGAAATCGTCATTTTGGGGATTTCACAAGCTCTGAATGCGGTTTCTGGCAAATGGGCATACACCTGATAGATTTTCGCCCCACCATCAAACCTTCTGGTTTTGGATGAAATGTGAGTTTTGACTTTCAAGAAATGCGCACTCTGAAAAACTTTGTTTCTGAATGCGGGAAAAGTTAAAGTTATTATTAGGCCTATATCTAAAGCTCCTGAAGGAGCACATGGCTACCTTTGGGATATATGATATGGAACCACTCACCATCATACATATTTCATTTAGGAGCAGCTAGTGTATTCTCTCTTCAAGATATGCTCTTTTTCACCAACTATGAAACTTAGAGTGCCAAAGCTTGAAATCGTCATTTTGGGGATTTCACAAGCTCTGAATGCGGTTTCTGGCAAATGGGCATACACCTGATAGATTTTCGCCCCACCATCAAACCTTTTGGTTTTGGATGAAATGTGAGTTTTGACTTTCAAGAAATGCGCACTCTGAAAAACTTTGTTTCTGAATGCGGGAAAAGTTAAAGTTCTTATAAGGCCTATATCTAAAGCTCCTAAAGGAGCACATGGCTACCTTTGGGATATATGATATGGAACCACTCACCATCATACATGTTTCATTTGGGAGCAGCTAGTGTATTCTCTCTTCAATATATGCTCTTTTTCACCAACTATGAAACTTGGAGTGCCAAAGCTTGAAATCGTCATTTTGGGGATTTCACAAGCTCTGAATGCGGTTTCTGACAAATGGGCATACACCTGATAGATTTTCGCCCCACCATCACACCTTTTGGTTTTGGATGAAATGTGAGTTTTGACTTTCAAGAAATGAGCACTCTGAAAAACTTTGTTTCTGAATGCGGGAAAAGTTAAAGTTGTTATAAGGCCTATATCTAAAGCTCCTAAAGGAGCACATGGCTACCTTTGGGATATATGATATGGAACCACTCACCATCATACATGTTTCATTCTGGAGCAGCTAGTGTATTCTCTCTTCAATATATGCTCTTTTTCACCAACTATGAAACTTAGAGTGCCAAAGCTTGAAATCGTCATTTTGGGGATTTCACAAGCTCTGAATGCGGTTTCTGGCAAATGGGCATACACCTGATAGATTTTCGCCCCACCATCAAACCTTCTGGTTTTGGATGAAATGTGAGTTTTGACTTTCAAGAAATGCGCACTCTGAAAAACTTTGTTTCTGAATGCGGGAAAAGTTAAAGTTTTTATAAGGCCTATATCTAAAGCTCCTAAAGGAGCACATGGCTACCTTTGGGATATATGATATGGAACCACTCACCATCATACATATTTCATTTGGGAGCAGCTAGTGTATTCCTTCTTCAAGATATGCTCTTTTTCACCAACTATGAAACTTAGAGTGCCAAAGCTTGAAATCGTCATTTTGGGGATTTCACAAGCTCTGAATGCGGTTTCTGGCAAATGGGCATACACCTGATAGATTTTCGCCCCACCATCAAACCTTTTGGTTTTGGATGAAATGTGAGTTTTGACTTTCAAGAAATGCGCACTCTGAAAAACTTTGTTTCTGAATGCGGGAAAAGTTAAAGTTATTATTAGGCCTATATCTAAAGCTCCTGAAGGAGCACATGGCTACCTTTGGGATATATGATATGGAACCACTCACCATCATACATATTTCATTTAGGAGCAGCTAGTGTATTCTCTCTTCAAGATATGCTCTTTTTCACCAACTATGAAACTTAGAGTGCCAAAGCTTGAAATCGTCATTTTGGGGATTTCACAAGCTCTGAATGCGGTTTCTGGCAAATGGGCATACACCTGATAGATTTTCGCCCCACCATCAAACCTTTTGGTTTTGGATGAAATGTGAGTTTTGACTTTCAAGAAATGCGCACTCTGAAAAACTTTGTTTCTGAATGCGGGAAAAGTTAAAGTTGTTATAAGGCCTATATCTAAAGCTCCTAAAGGAGCACATGGCTACCTTTGGGATATATGATATGGAACCACTCACCATCATACATGTTTCATTTGGGAGCAGCTAGTGTATTCTCTCTTCAATATATGCTCTTTTTCACCAACTATGAAACTTAGAGTGCCAAAGCTTGAAATCGTCATTTTGGGGATTTCACAAGCTCTGAATGCGGTTTCTGGCAAATGGGCATACACCTGATAGATTTTCGCCCCACCATCACACCTTCTGGTTTTGGATGAAATGTGAGTTTTGACTTTCAAGAAATGCGCACTCTGAAAAACTTTGTTTCTGAATGCGGGAAAAGTTAAAGTTATTATTAGGCCTATATCTAAAGCTCCTGAAGGAGCACATGGCTACCTTTGGGATATATGATATGGAACCACTCACCATCATACATATTTCATTTGGGAGCAGCTAGTGTATTCTCTCTTCAAGATATGCTCTTTTTCACAAACTATGAAACTTAGAGTGCCAAAGCTTGAAATCGTCATTTTGGGGATTTCACAAGCTCTGAATGCGGTTTCTGGCAAATGGGCATACACCTGATAGATTTTCGCCCCACCATCAAACCTTTTGGTTTTGGATGAAATGTGAGTTTTGACTTTCAAGAAATGCGCACTCTGAAAAACTTTGTTTCTGAATGCGGGAAAAGTTAAAGTTGTTATAAGGCCTATATCTAAAGCTCCTAAAGGAGCACATGGCTACCTTTGGGATATATGATATGGAACCACTCACCATCATACATGTTTCATTTGGGAGCAGCTAGTGTATTCTCTCTTCAATATATGCTCTTTTTCACCAACTATGAAACTTAGAGTGCCAAAGCTTGAAATCGTCATTTTGGGGATTTCACAAGCTCTGAATGCGGTTTCTGGCAAATGGGCATACACCTGATAGATTTTCGCCCCACCATCACACCTTCTGGTTTTGGATGAAATGTGAGTTTTGACTTTCAAGAAATGCGCACTCTGAAAAACTTTGTTTCTGAATGCGGGAAAAGTTAAAGTTATTATTAGGCCTATATCTAAAGCTCCTGAAGGAGCACATGGCTACCTTTGGGATATATGATATGGAACCACTCACCATCATACATATTTCATTAAGGAGCAGCTAGTGTATTCTCTCTTCAAGATATGCTCTTTTTCACCAACTATGAAACTTAGAGTGCCAAAGCTTGAAATCGTCATTTTGGGGATTTCACAAGCTCTGAATGCGGTTTCTGGCAAATGGGCATACACCTGATAGATTTTCGCCCCACCATCAAACCTTTTGGTTTTGGATGAAATGTGAGTTTTGACTTTCAAGAAATGCGCACTCTGAAAAACTTTGTTTCTGAATGCGGGAAAAGTTAAAGTTATTATTAGGCCTATATCTAAAGCTCCTGAAGGAGCACATGGCTACCTTTGGGATATATGATATGGAACCACTCACCATCATACATATTTCATTTAGGAGCAGCTAGTGTATTCTCTCTTCAATATATGCTCTTTTTCACCAACTATGAAACTTAGAGTGCCAAAGCTTGAAATCGTCATTTTGGGGATTTCACAAGCTCTGAATGCGGTTTCTGGCAAATGGGCATACACCTGATAGATTTTCGCCCCACCATCAAACCTTTTGGTTTTGGATGAAATGTGAGTTTTGACTTTCAAGAAATGCGCACTCTGAAAAACTTTGTTTCTGAATGCGGGAAAAATTAAAGTTGTTATAAGGCCTATATCTAAAGCTCCTAAAGGAGCACATGGCTACCTTTGGGATATATGATATGGAACCACTCACCATCATACATATTTCATTTGGGAGCAGCTAGTGTATTCTCTCTTCAAGATATGCTCTTTTTCACAAACTATGAAACTTAGAGTGCCAAAGCTTGAAATCGTCATTTTGGGGATTTCACAAGCTCTGAATGCGGTTTCTGGCAAATGGGCATACACCTGATAGATTTTCGCCCCACCATCAAACCTTTTGGTTTTGGATGAAATGTGAGTTTTGACTTTCAAGAAATGCGCACTCTGAAAAACTTTGTTTCTGAATGCGGGAAAAGTTAAAGTTTTTATAAGGCCTATATCTAAAGCTCCTAAAGGAGCACATGGCTACCTTTGGGATATATGATATGGAACCACTCACCATCATACATATTTCATTTGGGAGCAGCTAGTGTATTCTCTCTTCAAGATATGCTCTTTTTCACCAACTATGAAACTTAGAGTGCCAAAGCTTGAAATCGTCATTTTGGGGATTTCACAAGCTCTGAATGCGGTTTCTGGCAAATGGGCATACACCTGATAGATTTTCGCCCCACCATCAAACCTTTTGGTTTTGGATGAAATGTGAGTTTTGACTTTCAAGAAATGCGCACTCTGAAAAACTTTGTTTCTGAATGCGGGAAAAGTTAAAGTTGTTATAAGGCCTATATCTAAAGCTCCTAAAGGAGCACATAGCTACCTTTGGGATATATGATATGGAACCACTCACCATCATACATATTTCATTTGGGAGCAGCTAGTGTATTCTCTCTTCAAGATATGCTCTTTTTCACCAACTATGAAACTTAGAGTGCCAAAGCTTGAAATCGTCATTTTGGGGATTTCACAAGCTCTGAATGCGGTTTCTGGCAAATGGGCATACACCTGATAGATTTTCGCCCCACCATCAAACCTTCTGGTTTTGGATGAAATGTGAGTTTTGACTTTCAAGAAATGCGCACTCTGAAAAACTTTGTTTCTGAATGCGGGAAAAGTTAAAGTTATTATTAGGCCTATATCTAAAGCTCCTGAAGGAGCACATGGCTACCTTTGGGATATATGATATGGAACCACTCACCATCATACATATTTCATTTAGGAGCAGCTAGTGTATTCTCTCTTCAAGATATGCTCTTTTTCACCAACTATGAAACTTAGAGTGCCAAAGCTTGAAATCGTCATTTTGGGGATTTCACAAGCTCTGAATGCGGTTTCTGGCAAATGGGCATACACCTGATAGATTTTCGCCCCACCATCAAACCTTTTGGTTTTGGATGAAATGTGAGTTTTGACTTTCAAGAAATGCGCACTCTGAAAAACTTTGTTTCTGAATGCGGGAAAAGTTAAAGTTGTTATAAGGCCTATATCTAAAGCTCCTAAAGGAGCACATGGCTACCTTTGGGATATATGATATGGAACCACTCACCATCATACATGTTTCATTTGGGAGCAGCTAGTGTATTCTCTCTTCAATATATGCTCTTTTTCACCAACTATGAAACTTGGAGTGCCAAAGCTTGAAATCGTCATTTTGGGGATTTCACAAGCTCTGAATGCGGTTTCTGACAAATGGGCATACACCTGATAGATTTTCGCCCCACCATCACACCTTTTGGTTTTGGATGAAATGTGAGTTTTGACTTTCAAGAAATGAGCACTCTGAAAAACTTTGTTTCTGAATGCGGGAAAAGTTAAAGTTGTTATAAGGCCTATATCTAAAGCTCCTAAAGGAGCACATGGCTACCTTTGGGATATATGATATGGAACCACTCACCATCATACATGTTTCATTCTGGAGCAGCTAGTGTATTCTCTCTTCAAGATATGCTCTTTTTCACCAACTATGAAACTTAGAGTGCCAAAGCTTGAAATCGTCATTTTGGGGATTTCACAAGCTCTGAATGCGGTTTCTGGCAAATGGGCATACACCTGATAGATTTTCGCCCCACCATCAAACCTTTTGGTTTTGGATGAAATGTGAGTTTTGACTTTCAAGAAATGCGCACTCTGAAAAACTTTGTTTCTGAATGCGGGAAAAGTTAAAGTTGTTATAAGGCCTATATCTAAAGCTCCTAAAGGAGCACATAGCTACCTTTGGGATATATGATATGGAACCACTCACCATCATACATGTTTCATTTGGGAGCAGCTAGTGTATTCTCTCTTCAATATATGCTCTTTTTCACCAACTATGAAACTTAGAGTGCCAAAGCTTGAAATCGTCATTTTGGGGATTTCACAAGCTCTGAATGCGGTTTCTGGCAAATGGGCATACACCTGATAGATTTTCGCCCCACCATCACACCTTCTGGTTTTGGATGAAATGTGAGTTTTGACTTTCAAGAAATGCGCACTCTGAAAAACTTTGTTTCTGAATGCGGGAAAAGTTAAAGTTATTATTAGGCCTATATCTAAAGCTCCTGAAGGAGCACATGGCTACCTTTGGGATATATGATATGGAACCACTCACCATCATACATATTTCATTAAGGAGCAGCTAGTGTATTCTCTCTTCAAGATATGCTCTTTTTCACCAACTATGAAACTTAGAGTGCCAAAGCTTGAAATCGTCATTTTGGGGATTTCACAAGCTCTGAATGCGGTTTCTGGCAAATGGGCATACACCTGATAGATTTTCGCCCCACCATCAAACCTTTTGGTTTTGGATGAAATGTGAGTTTTGACTTTCAAGAAATGCGCACTCTGAAAAACTTTGTTTCTGAATGCGGGAAAAGTTAAAGTTGTTATAAGGCCTATATCTAAAGCTCCTAAAGGAGCACATGGCTACCTTTGGGATATATGATATGGAACCACTCACCATCATACATATTTCATTTGGGAGCAGCTAGTGTATTCTCTCTTCAAGATATGCTCTTTTTCACAAACTATGAAACTTAGAGTGCCAAAGCTTGAAATCGTCATTTTGGGGATTTCACAAGCTCTGAATGCGGTTTCTGGCAAATGGGCATACACCTGATAGATTTTCGCCCCACCATCAAACCTTTTGGTTTTGGATGAAATGTGAGTTTTGACTTTCAAGAAATGCGCACTCTGAAAAACTTTGTTTCTGAATGCGGGAAAAGTTAAAGTTGTTATAAGGCCTATATCTAAAGCTCCTAAAGGAGCACATGGCTACCTTTGGGATATATGATATGGAACCACTCACCATCATACATATTTCATTTGGGAGCAGCTAGTGTATTCTCTCTTCAAGATATGCTCTTTTTCACCAACTAAGAAACTTAGAGTGCCAAAGCTTGAAATCGTCATTTTGGGGATTTCACAAGCTCTGAATGCGGTTTCTGGCAAATGGGCATAGACCTGATAGATTTTCGCCCCACCATCAAACCTTTTGGTTTTGGATGAAATGTGAGTTTTGACTTTCAAGAAATGAGCACTCTGAAAAACTTTGTTTCTGAATGCGGGAAAAGTTAAAGTTGTTATAAGGCCTATATCTAAAGCTCCTAAAGGAGCACATGGCTACCTTTGGGATATATGATATGGAACCACTCACCATCATACATGTTTCATTCTGGAGCAGCTAGTGTATTCTCTCTTCAATATATGCTCTTTTTCACCAACTATGAAACTTAGAGTGCCAAAGCTTGAAATCGTCATTTTGGGGATTTCACAAGCTCTGAATGCGGTTTCTGGCAAATGGGCATACACCTGATAGATTTTCGCCCCACCATCAAACCTTCTGGTTTTGGATGAAATGTGAGTTTTGACTTTCAAGAAATGCGCACTCTGAAAAACTTTGTTTCTGAATGCGGGAAAAGTTAAAGTTTTTATAAGGCCTATATCTAAAGCTCCTAAAGGAGCACATGGCTACCTTTGGGATATATGATATGGAACCACTCACCATCATACATATTTCATTTGGGAGCAGCTAGTGTATTCCTTCTTCAAGATATGCTCTTTTTCACCAACTATGAAACTTAGAGTGCCAAAGCTTGAAATCGTCATTTTGGGGATTTCACAAGCTCTGAATGCGGTTTCTGGCAAATGGGCATACACCTGATAGATTTTCGCCCCACCATCAAACCTTTTGGTTTTGGATGAAATGTGAGTTTTGACTTTCAAGAAATGCGCACTCTGAAAAACTTTGTTTCTGAATGCGGGAAAAGTTAAAGTTATTATTAGGCCTATATCTAAAGCTCCTGAAGGAGCACATGGCTACCTTTGGGATATATGATATGGAACCACTCACCATCATACATATTTCATTTAGGAGCAGCTAGTGTATTCTCTCTTCAAGATATGCTCTTTTTCACCAACTATGAAACTTAGAGTGCCAAAGCTTGAAATCGTCATTTTGGGGATTTCACAAGCTCTGAATGCGGTTTCTGGCAAATGGGCATACACCTGATAGATTTTCGCCCCACCATCAAACCTTTTGGTTTTGGATGAAATGTGAGTTTTGACTTTCAAGAAATGCGCACTCTGAAAAACTTTGTTTCTGAATGCGGGAAAAGTTAAAGTTGTTATAAGGCCTATATCTAAAGCTCCTAAAGGAGCACATGGCTACCTTTGGGATATATGATATGGAACCACTCACCATCATACATGTTTCATTTGGGAGCAGCTAGTGTATTCTCTCTTCAATATATGCTCTTTTTCACCAACTATGAAACTTAGAGTGCCAAAGCTTGAAATCGTCATTTTGGGGATTTCACAAGCTCTGAATGCGGTTTCTGGCAAATGGGCATACACCTGATAGATTTTCGCCCCACCATCAAACCTTTTGGTTTTGGATGAAATGTGAGTTTTGACTTTCAAGAAATGCGCACTCTGAAAAACTTTGTTTCTGAATGCGGGAAAAGTTAAAGTTATTATTAGGCCTATATCTAAAGCTCCTGAAGGAGCACATGGCTACCTTTGGGATATATGATATGGAACCACTCACCATCATACATATTTCATTTAGGAGCAGCTAGTGTATTCTCTCTTCAAGATATGCTCTTTTTCACCAACTATGAAACTTAGAGTGCCAAAGCTTGAAATCGTCATTTTGGGGATTTCACAAGCTCTGAATGCGGTTTCTGGCAAATGGGCATACACCTGATAGATTTTCGCCCCACCATCAAACCTTTTGGTTTTGGATGAAATGTGAGTTTTGACTTTCAAGAAATGCGCACTCTGAAAAACTTTGTTTCTGAATGCGGGAAAAATTAAAGTTGTTATAAGGCCTATATCTAAAGCTCCTAAAGGAGCACATGGCTACCTTTGGGATATATGATATGGAACCACTCACCATCATACATATTTCATTTGGGAGCAGCTAGTGTATTCTCTCTTCAAGATATGCTCTTTTTCACAAACTATGAAACTTAGAGTGCCAAAGCTTGAAATCGTCATTTTGGGGATTTCACAAGCTCTGAATGCGGTTTCTGGCAAATGGGCATACACCTGATAGATTTTCGCCCCACCATCAAACCTTTTGGTTTTGGATGAAATGTGAGTTTTGACTTTCAAGAAATGCGCACTCTGAAAAACTTTGTTTCTGAATGCGGGAAAAGTTAAAGTTTTTATAAGGCCTATATCTAAAGCTCCTAAAGGAGCACATGGCTACCTTTGGGATATATGATATGGAACCACTCACCATCATACATATTTCATTTGGGAGCAGCTAGTGTATTCTCTCTTCAAGATATGCTCTTTTTCACCAACTATGAAACTTAGAGTGCCAAAGCTTGAAATCGTCATTTTGGGGATTTCACAAGCTCTGAATGCGGTTTCTGGCAAATGGGCATACACCTGATAGATTTTCGCCCCACCATCAAACCTTTTGGTTTTGGATGAAATGTGAGTTTTGACTTTCAAGAAATGCGCACTCTGAAAAACTTTGTTTCTGAATGCGGGAAAAGTTAAAGTTGTTATAAGGCCTATATCTAAAGCTCCTAAAGGAGGACATAGCTACCTTTGGGATATATGATATGGAACCACTCACCATCATACATATTTCATTTGGGAGCAGCTAGTGTATTCTCTCTTCAAGATATGCTCTTTTTCACCAACTATGAAACTTAGAGTGCCAAAGCTTGAAATCGTCATTTTGGGGATTTCACAAGCTCTGAATGCGGTTTCTGGCAAATGGGCATACACCTGATAGATTTTCGCCCCACCATCAAACCTTCTGGTTTTGGATGAAATGTGAGTTTTGACTTTCAAGAAATGCGCACTCTGAAAAACTTTGTTTCTGAATGCGGGAAAAGTTAAAGTTATTATTAGGCCTATATCTAAAGCTCCTGAAGGAGCACATGGCTACCTTTGGGATATATGATATGGAACCACTCACCATCATACATATTTCATTTAGGAGCAGCTAGTGTATTCTCTCTTCAAGATATGCTCTTTTTCACCAACTATGAAACTTAGAGTGCCAAAGCTTGAAATCGTCATTTTGGGGATTTCACAAGCTCTGAATGCGGTTTCTGGCAAATGGGCATACACCTGATAGATTTTCGCCCCACCATCAAACCTTTTGGTTTTGGATGAAATGTGAGTTTTGACTTTCAAGAAATGCGCACTCTGAAAAACTTTGTTTCTGAATGCGGGAAAAGTTAAAGTTGTTATAAGGCCTATATCTAAAGCTCCTAAAGGAGCACATGGCTACCTTTGGGATATATGATATGGAACCACTCACCATCATACATGTTTCATTTGGGAGCAGCTAGTGTATTCTCTCTTCAATATATGCTCTTTTTCACCAACTATGAAACTTGGAGTGCCAAAGCTTGAAATCGTCATTTTGGGGATTTCACAAGCTCTGAATGCGGTTTCTGACAAATGGGCATACACCTGATAGATTTTCGCCCCACCATCACACCTTTTGGTTTTGGATGAAATGTGAGTTTTGACTTTCAAGAAATGAGCACTCTGAAAAACTTTGTTTCTGAATGTGGGAAAAGTTAAAGTTGTTATAAGGCCTATATCTAAAGCTCCTAAAGGAGCACATGGCTACCTTTGGGATATATGATATGGAACCACTCACCATCATACATGTTTCATTCTGGAGCAGCTAGTGTATTCTCTCTTCAATATATGCTCTTTTTCACCAACTATGAAACTTAGAGTGCCAAAGCTTGAAATCGTCATTTTGGGGATTTCACAAGCTCTGAATGCGGTTTCTGGCAAATGGGCATACACCTGATAGATTTTCGCCCCACCATCAAACCTTCTGGTTTTGGATGAAATGTGAGTTTTGACTTTCAAGAAATGCGCACTCTGAAAAACTTTGTTTCTGAATGCGGGAAAAGTTAAAGTTTTTATAAGGCCTATATCTAAAGCTCCTAAAGGAGCACATGGCTACCTTTGGGATATATGATATGGAACCACTCACCATCATACATATTTCATTTGGGAGCAGCTAGTGTATTCCTTCTTCAAGATATGCTCTTTTTCACCAACTATGAAACTTAGAGTGCCAAAGCTTGAAATCGTCATTTTGGGGATTTCACAAGCTCTGAATGCGGTTTCTGGCAAATGGGCATACACCTGATAGATTTTCGCCCCACCATCAAACCTTTTGGTTTTGGATGAAATGTGAGTTTTGACTTTCAAGAAATGCGCACTCTGAAAAACTTTGTTTCTGAATGCGGGAAAAGTTAAAGTTATTATTAGGCCTATATCTAAAGCTCCTGAAGGAGCACATGGCTACCTTTGGGATATATGATATGGAACCACTCACCATCATACATATTTCATTTAGGAGCAGCTAGTGTATTCTCTCTTCAAGATATGCTCTTTTTCACCAACTATGAAACTTAGAGTGCCAAAGCTTGAAATCGTCATTTTGGGGATTTCACAAGCTCTGAATGCGGTTTCTGGCAAATGGGCATACACCTGATAGATTTTCGCCCCACCATCAAACCTTTTGGTTTTGGATGAAATGTGAGTTTTGACTTTCAAGAAATGCGCACTCTGAAAAACTTTGTTTCTGAATGCGGGAAAAGTTAAAGTTGTTATAAGGCCTATATCTAAAGCTCCTAAAGGAGCACATGGCTACCTTTGGGATATATGATATGGAACCACTCACCATCATACATGTTTCATTTGGGAGCAGCTAGTGTATTCTCTCTTCAATATATGCTCTTTTTCACCAACTATGAAACTTAGAGTGCCAAAGCTTGAAATCGTCATTTTGGGGATTTCACAAGCTCTGAATGCGGTTTCTGGCAAATGGGCATACACCTGATAGATTTTCGCCCCACCATCACACCTTCTGGTTTTGGATGAAATGTGAGTTTTGACTTTCAAGAAATGCGCACTCTGAAAAACTTTGTTTCTGAATGCGGGAAAAGTTAAAGTTATTATTAGGCCTATATCTAAAGCTCCTGAAGGAGCACATGGCTACCTTTGGGATATATGATATGGAACCACTCACCATCATACATATTTCATTAAGGAGCAGCTAGTGTATTCTCTCTTCAAGATATGCTCTTTTTCACCAACTATGAAACTTAGAGTGCCAAAGCTTGAAATCGTCATTTTGGTGATTTCACAAGCTCTGAATGCGGTTTCTGGCAAATGGGCATACACCTGATAGATTTTCGCCCCACCATCAAACCTTTTGGTTTTGGATGAAATGTGAGTTTTGACTTTCAAGAAATGCGCACTCTGAAAAACTTTGTTTCTGAATGCGGGAAAAGTTAAAGTTGTTATAAGGCCTATATCTAAAGCTCCTAAAGGAGCACATGGCTACCTTTGGGATATATGATATGGAACCACTCACCATCATACATATTTCATTTGGGAGCAGCTAGTGTATTCTCTCTTCAAGATATGCTCTTTTTCACAAACTATGAAACTTAGAGTGCCAAAGCTTGAAATCGTCATTTTGGGGATTTCACAAGCTCTGAATGCGGTTTCTGGCAAATGGGCATACACCTGATAGATTTTCGCCCCACCATCAAACCTTTTGGTTTTGGATGAAATGTGAGTTTTGACTTTCAAGAAATGCGCACTCTGAAAAACTTTGTTTCTGAATGCGGGAAAAGTTAAAGTTTTTATAAGGCCTATATCTAAAGCTCCTAAAGGAGCACATGGCTACCTTTGGGATATATGATATGGAACCACTCACCATCATACATATTTCATTTGGGAGCAGCTAGTGTATTCTCTCTTCAAGATATGCTCTTTTTCACCAACTATGAAACTTAGAGTGCCAAAGTATCGGCCCACCATCAAACCTTTTCCTTTTGGATGAAATTTGAGTGTTGACTTTCAAGAAACGCACAGTTTGAAAAACTTTGTTTCTGAATGCGGGAAAAAGTAAAGGTTTCATAAAGCCTATATCTAAAGCTCCTAAAGGAGCACATGGCTACCTTTGGGATATATGATATGGAACCACTCACCATCATACATTTTTGATTTGGGAGCAGCTAGTGTATTCTCTCTTGAAGATATGCTCATTTTCAACTCCTAAGAAACTTAGAGTTCCAAAGCTTGAAATCGTCTTATATCTATTTCACAAGCTCTGAATGCGGTTTCTGGCATATGGGCATACCCCTGATAGAGTATCGGCCCACCATCAAACCATTTCCTTTTGGATGAAATTTGAGTTTTGACTTTCAAGAAACGCACAGTTTGAAAAACTTTGTTTCTGAATGCGGGAAAAGTTAAAGTTTTTATAAGGCCTATATCTAAAGCTCCTAAAGGAGCACATGGCTACCTTTGGGATATATGATATGGAACCATTCACCATCATACATATTTCATTTGGAAGCAGCTAGTGTATTCTCTCTTGAAGATATGCTCATATTCAACTCCTAAGAAACTTAGAGTTCCAAAGCTTGAAATCGTCATATATCTATTTCACAAGCTCTGAATGCGGTTTCTGGTATATGGGCATACCCCTGATAGAGTATCGGCCCACCATCAAACCTTTTCCTTTTGGATGAAATTTGAGTGTTGACTTTCAAGAAACGCACAGTTTGAAAAACTTTGTTTCTGAATGGGGGAAAAAGTAAAGGTTTCATAAAGCCTATATCTAAAGCTCCTAAAGGAGCAGATGGCTACCTTTTGAATATGTGATATGGAACCACTCACCATCATACATATTTCATTTGGAAGCAGCTAGTGTATTCTCTCTTGAAGATATGCTCATATTCAACTCCTAAGAAACTTAAAGAGTTCCAAAGCTTGAAATCGTCATATATTTACTTCACAAGCTCTGAATGCGGTTTCTGGCAAATGGGCATACTCCTGATAGAGTATTGGCCCACCAAAAAAACCTTTTGCTTTTGGATGAAATTTGAGTGTTGACTTTCAAGAAACGCAGTTTGAAAAACTTTGTTTCTGAATGCGGGAAAAGGTAAAGGTTTCATAAAGCCTATATCTAAAGCTCCTAAAGGAGCAGATGGCTACCTTTGGGATATATGATATGGAACCACTCACCATCATACATATTTCATTTGGAAGCAGCTAGTGTATTCACTCTTGAAGATATGCTCATATTCAACTCCTATGAAACTTAGAGTTCCAAAGCTTGAAATCGTCATATATTTACTTCACAAGCTCTGAATGCGGTTTCTGGCAAATGGGCATACTCCTGATAGAGTATTTGCCCACCATCAAACCTTTTGCTTTTGGATGAAATTTGAGTGTTGACTTTCAAAAAATGCGCACTCTGAAAAACTTTGTTTCTGAATGCGGGAAAAGTTAAAGTTTTTATAAGGCCTCTATCTAAAGCTCCTAAAGGAGCACATGGCTACCTTTGGGATATATGATATGGAACCACTCACCATCATACATATTTCATTTGGGAGCAGCTAGTGTAATATCTCTTGAAGATATGCTCATATTCAACTCCTAAGAAACTTAGAGTTCCAAAGCTTGAAATCGTCTTATATCTATTTCACCAGCTCTGAATGCGGTTTCTGGCTTATGGGCATACCCCTGATAGAGTATCGGCCCACCATCAAACCTTTTCCTTTTGGATGAAATTTGAGTGTGGACTTTCAAGAAACGCACAGTTTGAAAAACTTTGTTTCTGAATGCGGGAAAAGGTAAAGGTTTCATAAAGCCTATATCTAAAGCTCCTAAAGGAGCAGATGGCTACCTTTGGGATATATGATATGGAACCACTCACCATCATACATATTTCATTTGGAAGCAGCTAGTGTATTCTCTCTTGAAGATATGCTCATATTCAACTCCTAAGAAACTTAGAGTTCCAAAGCTTGAAACCGTCATATATTTACTTCACAAGCTCTGAATGCGGTTTCTGGCAAATGGGCATACTCCTGATAGAGTATTGGCCCACCATCAAACCTTTTGCTTTTGGATGAAATTTGAGTGTTGACTTTCAAAAAATGCGCACTCTAAAAAACTTTGTTTCTGAATGCGGGAAAAGTTAAAGTTTTTATAAGGCCTATATCTAAAGCTCCTAAAGGAGCACATGGCTACCTTTGGGATATATGATATGGAACCACTCACCATCATACATATTTCATTTGGGAGCAGCTAGTGTAATATCTCTTGAAGATATGCTCATATTCAACTCCTAAGAAACTTAGAGTTCCAAAGCTTGAAATCGTCTTATATCTATTTCACCAGCTCTGAATGCGGTTTCTGGCTTATGGGCATACCCCCCTGATAGAGTATCGGCCCACCATCAAACCTTTTCCTTTTGGATGAAATTTGAGTGTTGACTTTCAAGAAACGCACAGTGTGAAAAACTTTGTTTCTGAATGCGGGAAAAGGTAAAGGTTTCATAAAGCCTATATCTAAAGCTCCTAAAGGAGCAGATGGCTAATTTTGGGATATATGATATGGAACCACTCACCATCATACATATTTCATTTGGAAGCAGCTAGTGTATTCTCTCTTGAAGATATGCTCATATTCAACTCCTAAGAAACTTAGAGTTCCAAAGCTTGAAACCGTCATATATTTACTTCACTAGCTCTGAATGCGGTTTCTGGCAAATGGGCATACTCCTGATAGAGTATTTGCCCACCATCAAACCTTTTGCTTTGGGATGAAATTTGAGTGTTGACTTTCAAAAAATGCGCACTCTGAAAAACTTTGTTTCTGAATGCGGGAAAAGTTAAAGTTTTTATAAGGCCTATATCTAAAGCTCCTAAAGGAGCACATGGCTACCTTTGGGATATATGATATGGAACCACTCACCATCATACATATTTCATTTGGGAGCAGCTAGTGTAATATCTCTTGAAGATATGCTCATATTCAATTCCTAAGAAACTTAGAGTTCCAAAGCTTGAAATCGTCTTATATCTATTTCACAAGCTCTGAATGCGGTTTCTGGCTTATGGGCATACCCCTGATAGAGTATCGGCCCACCATCAAACCTTTTCCTTTTGGATGAAATTTGAGTGTTGACTTTCAAGAAACGCACAGTTTGAAAAACTTTGTTTCTGAATGCGGGAAAAGGTAAAGGTTTCATAAGCCTATATCTAAAGCTCCTAAAGGAGCAGATGGCTACCTTTGGGATATATGATATGGAACCACTCACCATCATACATATTTCATTTGGAAGCAGCTAGTGTATTCTCTCTTGAAGATATGCTCACATTCAACTCCTAAGAAACTTAGAGTTCCAAAGCTTGAAACCGTCATATATTTACTTCACAAGCTCTGAATGCGGTTTCTGGCAAATGGGCATACTCCTGATAGAGTATTGGCCCACCATCAAACCTTTTGCTTTTGGATGAAATTTGAGTGTTGACTTTCAAAAAATGCGCACTCTGAAAAACTTTGTTTCTGAATGCGGGAAAAGTTAAAGTTTTTATAAGGCCTATATCTAAAGCTCCTAAAGGAGCACATGGCTACCTTTGGGATATATGATATCGAACCAGTCACCATCATACATATTTCATTTGGGAGCAGCTAGTGTAATATCTCTTGAAGATATGCTCATATTCAATTCCTAAGAAACTTAGAGTTCCAAAGCTTGAAATCGTCTTATATCTATTTCACCAGCTCTGAATGCGGTTTCTGTCTTATGGGCATACCCCTGATAGAGTATCGGCCCACCATCAAACCTTTTCCTTTTGGATGAAATTTGAGTGTTGACTTTCAAGAAACGCACAGTTTGAAAAACTTTGTTTCTGAATGCGGGAAAAGGTAAAGGTTTCATAAAGCCTATATCTAAAGCTCCTAAAGGAGCAGATGGCTACCTTTGGGATATATGATATGGAACCACTCACCATCATACATATTTCATTTGGAAGCAGCTAGTGTATTCTCTCTTGAAGATATGCTCATATTCAACTCCTAAGAAACTTAGAGTTCCAAAGCTTGAAACCGTCATATATTTACTTCACAAGCTCTGAATGCGGTTTCTGGCAAATGGGCATACTCCTGATAGAGTATTGGCCCACCATCAAACCTTTTCCTTTTGGATGAAATTTGAGTGTTGACTTTCAAAAAATGTGCACTCTGAAAAACTTTGTTTCTGAATGCGGGAAAAGGTAAAGGTTTCATAAAGCCTATATCTAAAGCTCCTAAAGGAGCACATGGCTACCTTTGGGATATATGATATGGAACCACTCACCATCATACATATTTCATTTGGGAGCAGCTAGTGTAATATCTCTTGAAGATATGCTCATATTCAACTCCTAAGAAACTTAGACTTCCAAAGCTTGAAATCGTCTTATATCTATTTCACCAGCTCTGAATGCGGTTTCTGGCTTATGGGCATACCCCTGATAGAGTATCGGCCCACCATCAAACCTTTTCCTTTTGGATGAAATTTGAGTGTTGACTTTCAAAAAATGCGCACTCTGAAAAACTTTGTTTCTGAATGCGGGAAAAGTTAAAGTTTTTATAAGGCCTATATCTAAAGCTCCTAAAGGAGAACATGGCTACCTTTGGGATATATGATATGGAACCACTCACCATCATACATATTTCATTTGGGAGCAGCTAGTGTATTCTCTCTTGAAGATATGCTCATATTCAACTCCTAAGAAACTTAGAGTTCCAAAGCTTGAAATCGTCATATATCTATTTCACAAGCTCTGAATGCGGTTTCTGGTATATGGGCATACCCCTGATAGAGTATCGGCCCACCATCAAACCTTTTCCTTTTGGATGAAATTTGAGTGTTGACTTTCAAGAAACGCACAGTTTGAAAAACTTTGTTTCTGAATGCGGGAAAAAGTAAAGGTTTCATAAAGCCTATATCTAAAGCTCCTAAAGGAGCAGATGGCTACCTTTGGGATATATGATATGGAACCACTCACCATCATACATATTTCATTTGGAAGCAGCTAGTGTATTCTCTCTTGAAGATATGCTCATATTCAACTCCTAAGAAACTTAGAGTTCCAAAGCTTGAAATCGTCTTATATCTATTTCACAAGCTCTGAATGCGGTTTCTGGCATATGGGCATACTCCTGATAGAGTATTGGCCCACCATCAAACCTTTTCCTTTTGGATGAAATTTGAGTGTTGACTTTCAAAAAATGCGCACTCTGAAAAACTTTGTTTCTGTATGCGGGAAAAGTTATAGTTTTTATAAGGCCTATATCTAAAGCTCCTAAAGGAGCACATGGCTACCTTTGGGATATATGATATGGAACCACTCACCATCATACATATTTCATTTGGGAGCAGCTAGTGTATTCTCTCTTCAAGATATGCTCATATTCAACTCCTAAGAAACTTAGAGTTCCAAAGCTTGAAATCGTCATATATCTATTTCACATGCTCTGAATGCGGTTTCTGGTATATGGGCATACCCCTGATAGAGTATCGGCCCACCATCAAACCTTTTCCTTTTGGATGAAATTTGAGTGTTGACTTTCAAAAAATGCGCACTCTGAAAAACTTTGTTTCTGAATGCGGGAAAAGTAAAAGTTTTTATAAGGCCTATATCTAAAGCTCCTAAAGGAGCACATGGCTACCTTTGGGATATATGATATGGAACCACTCACCATCATACATATTTCATTTGGGAGCAGCTAGTGTAATATCTCTTGAAGATATGCTCATATTCAACTCCTAAGAAACTTAGAGTTCCAAAGCTTGAAATCGTCTTATATCTATTTCACCAGCTCTGAATGCGGTTTCTGGCTTATGGGCATACCCCTGATAGAGTATCGGCCCACCATCAAACCTTTTCCTTTTGGATGAAATTTGAGTGTGGACTTTCAAGAAACGCACAGTTTGAAAAACTTTGTTTCTGAATGCGGGAAAAGGTAGAGGTTTCATAAAGCCTATATCTAAAGCTCCTAAAGGAGCAGATGGCTACCTTTGGGATATATGATATGGAACCACTCACCATCATACATATTTCATTTGGAAGCAGCTAGTGTATTCTCTCTTGAAGATATGCTCATATTCAACTCCTAAGAAACTTAGAGTTCCAAAGTTTGAAACCGTCATATATTTACTTCACAAGCTCTGAATGCGGTTTCTGGCAAATGGGCATACTCCTGATAGAGTATTGGCCCACCATCAAACCTTTTGCTTTTGGATGAAATTTGAGTGTTGACTTTCAAAAAATGCGCACTCTAAAAAACTTTGTTTCTGAATGCGGGAAAAGTTAAAGTTTTTATAAGGCCTATATCTAAAGCTCCTAAAGGAGCACATGGCTACCTTTGGGATATATGATATGAAACCACTCACCATCATACATATTTCATTTGAGAGCAGCTAGTGTAATATCTCTTGAAGATATGCTCATATTCAACTCCTAAGAAACTTAGAGTTCCAAAGCTTGAAATCGTCTTATATCTATTTCACCAGCTCTGAATGCGGTTTCTGGCTTATGGGCATACCCCTGATAGAGTATCGGCCCACCATCAAACCTTTTGCTTTTGGATGAAATTTGAGTGTTGACTTTCAAGAAACGCACAGTGTGAAAAACTTTGTTTCTGAATGCGGGAAAAGGTAAAGGTTTCATAAAGCCTATATCTAAAGCTCCTAAAGGAGCACATGGCTACCTTTGGGATATATGATATGGAACCACTCACCATCATACATATTTCATTTGGAAGCAGCTAGTGTATTCTCTCTTGAAGATATGCTCATATTCAACTCCTAAGAAACTTAGAGTTCCAAAGCTTGAAATCGTCTTATATCTATTTCACAAGCTCTGAATGCGGTTTCTGGCATATGGGCATACTCCTGATAGAGTATTGGCCCACCATCAAACCTTTTCCTTTTGGATGAAATTTGAGTGTTGACTTTCAAAAAATGCGCATTCTGAAAAACTTTGTTTCTGAATGCGGGAAAAGTTATAGTTTTTATAAGGCCTATATCTAAAGCTCCTAAAGGAGCAGATGGCTACCTTTGGGATATATGATATGGAACCACTCACCATCATACATATTTCATTTGGGAGCAGCTAGTGTATTCTCTCTTGAAGATATGCTCATATTCAACTCCTAAGAAACTTAGAGTTCCAAAGTTTGAAACCGTCATATATTTACTTCACAAGCTCTGAATGCGGTTTCTGGCAAATGGGCATACTCCTGATAGAGTATTGGCCCACCATCAAACCTTTTGCTTTTGGATGAAATTTGAGTGTTGACTTTCAAAAAATGCGCACTCTGAAAAACTTTGTTTCTGAATGCGGGAAAAGTTAAAGTTTTTATAAGGCCTCTATCTAAAGCTCCTAAAGGAGCACATGGCTACCTTTGGGATATATGATATGGAACCACTCACCATCATACATATTTCATTTGGGAGCAGCTAGTGTAATATCTCTTGAAGATATGCTCATATTCAACTCCTAAGAAACTTAGAGTTCCAAAGCTTGAAATCGTCTTATATCTATTTCACCAGCTCTGAATGCGGTTTCTGGCTTATGGGCATACCCCTGATAGAGTATCGGCCCACCATCAAACCTTTTCCTTTTGGATGAAATTTGAGTGTGGACTTTCAAGAAACGCACAGTTTGAAAAACTTTGTTTCTGAATGCGGGAAAAGGTAAAGGTTTCATAAAGCCTATATCTAAAGCTCCTAAAGGAGCAGATGGCTACCTTTGGGATATATGATATGGAACCACTCACCATCATACATATTTCATTTGGAAGCAGCTAGTGTTTTCTCTCTTGAAGATATGCTCATATTCAACTCCTAAGAAACTTAGAGTTCCAAAGCTTGAAACCGTCATATATTTACTTCACAAGCTCTGAATGCGGTTTCTGGCAAATGGGCATACTCCTGATAGAGTATTGGCCCACCATCAAACCTTTTGCTTTTGGATGAAATTTGAGTGTTGACTTTCAAAAAATGCGCACTCTAAAAAACTTTGTTTCTGAATGCGGGAAAAGTTAAAGTTTTTATAAGGCCTATATCTAAAGCTCCTAAAGGAGCACATGGCTACCTTTGGGATATATGATATGGAACCACTCACCATCATACATATTTCATTTGGGAGCAGCTAGTGTAATATCTCTTGAAGATATGCTCATATTCAACTCCTAAGAAACTTAGAGTTCCAAAGCTTGAAATCGTCTTATATCTATTTCACCAGCTCTGAATGCGGTTTCTGGCTTATGGGCATACCCCCCTGATAGAGTATCGGCCCACCATCAAACCTTTTCCTTTTGGATGAAATTTGAGTGTTGACTTTCAAGAAACGCACAGTGTGAAAAACTTTGTTTCTGAATGCGGGAAAAGGTAAAGGTTTCATAAAGCCTATATCTAAAGCTCCTAAAGGAGCAGATGGCTACCTTTGGGATATATGATATGGAACCACTCACCATCATACATATTTCATTTGGAAGCAGCTAGTGTATTCTCTCTTGAAGATATGCTCATATTCAACTCCTAAGAAACTTAGAGTTCCAAAGCTTGAAATCGTCTTATATCTATTTCACCAGCTCTGAATGCGGTTTCTGGCTTATGGGCATACCCCTGATAGAGTATCGGCCCACCATCAAACCTTTTCCTTTTGGATGAAATTTGAGTGTTGACTTTCAAGAAACGCACAGTTTGAAAAACTTTGTTTCTGAATGCGGGAAAAGGTAAAGGTTTCATAAAGCCTATATCTAAAGCTCCTAAAGGAGCAGATGGCTACCTTTGGGATATATCATACATATTTCATTTGGAAGCAGCTAGTGTATTCTCTCTTGAAGATATGCTCACATTCAACTCCTAAGAAACTTAGAGTTCCAAAGCTTGAAACCGTCATATATTTACTTCACAAGCTCTGAATGCGGTTTCTGGCAAATGGGCATACTCCTGATAGAGTATTGGCCCACCATCAAACCTTTTGCTTTTGGATGAAATTTGAGTGTTGACTTTCAAAAAATGCGCACTCTGAAAAACTTTGTTTCTGAATGCGGGAAAAGTTAAAGTTTTTATAAGGCCTATATCTAAAGCTCCTAAAGGAGCACATGGCTACCTTTGGGATATATGATATCGAACCAGTCACCATCATACATATTTCATTTGGGAGCAGCTAGTGTAATATCTCTTGAAGATATGCTCATATTCAATTCCTAAGAAACTTAGAGTTCCAAAGCTTGAAATCGTCTTATATCTATTTCACCAGCTCTGAATGCGGTTTCTGTCTTATGGGCATACCCCTGATAGAGTATCGGCCCACCATCAAACCTTTTCCTTTTGGATGAAATTTGAGTGTTGACTTTCAAGAAACGCACAGTTTGAAAAACTTTGTTTCTGAATGCGGGAAAAGGTAAAGGTTTCATAAAGCCTATATCTAAAGCTCCTAAAGGAGCAGATTGCTACCTTTGGGATATATGATATGGAACCACTCACCATCATACATATTTCATTTGGAAGCAGCTAGTGTATTCTCTCTTGAAGATATGCTCATATTCAACTCCTAAGAAACTTAGAGTTCCAAAGCTTGAAACCGTCATATATTTACTTCACAAGCTCTGAATGCGGTTTCTGGCAAATGGGCATACTCCTGATAGAGTATTGGCCCACCATCAAACCTTTTCCTTTTGGATGAAATTTGAGTGTTGACTTTCAAAAAATGTGCACTCTGAAAAACTTTGTTTCTGAATGCGGGAAAAGTTAAAGTTTTTATAAGGCCTATATCTAAAGCTCCTAAAGGAGCAGATGGCTACCTTTGGGATATATCATACATATTTCATTTGGAAGCAGCTAGTGTATTCTCTCTTGAAGATATGCTCACATTCAACTCCTAAGAAACTTAGAGTTCCAAAGCTTGAAACCGTCATATATTTACTTCACAAGCTCTGAATGCGGTTTCTGGCAAATGGGCATACTCCTGATAGAGTATTGGCCCACCATCAAACCTTTTGCTTTTGGATGAAATTTGAGTGTTGACTTTCAAAAAATGCGCACTCTGAAAAACTTTGTTTCTGAATGCGGGAAAAGTTAAAGTTTTTATAAGGCCTATATCTAAAGCTCCTAAAGGAGCACATGGCTACCTTTGGGATATATGATATCGAACCAGTCACCATCATACATATTTCATTTGGGAGCAGCTAGTGTAATATCTCTTGAAGATATGCTCATATTCAATTCCTAAGAAACTTAGAGTTCCAAAGCTTGAAATCGTCTTATATCTATTTCACCAGCTCTGAATGCGGTTTCTGTCTTATGGGCATACCCCTGATAGAGTATCGGCCCACCATCAAACCTTTTCCTTTTGGATGAAATTTGAGTGTTGACTTTCAAGAAACGCACAGTTTGAAAAACTTTGTTTCTGAATGCGGGAAAAGGTAAAGGTTTCATAAAGCCTATATCTAAAGCTCCTAAAGGAGCAGATTGCTACCTTTGGGATATATGATATGGAACCACTCACCATCATACATATTTCATTTGGAAGCAGCTAGTGTATTCTCTCTTGAAGATATGCTCATATTCAACTCCTAAGAAACTTAGAGTTCCAAAGCTTGAAACCGTCATATATTTACTTCACTAGCTCTGAATGCGGTTTCTGGCAAATGGGCATACTCCTGATAGAGTATTGGCCCACCATCAAACCTTTTGCTTTTGGATGAAATTTGAGTGTTGACTTTCAAAAAATGCGCACTCTGAAAAACTTTGTTTCTGAATGCGGGAAAAGTTAAAGTTTTTATAAGGCCTATATCTAAAGCTCCTAAAGGAGCACATGGCTACCTTTGGGATATATTATATGGAACCACTCACCATCATACATATTTCATTTGGGAGCAGCTAGTGTAATATCTCTTGAAGATATGCTCATATTCAACTCCTAAGAAACTTAGAGTTCCAAAGCTTGAAATCGTCTTATATCTATTTCACCAGCTCTGAATGCGGTTTCTGGCTTATGGGCATACCCCTGATAGAGTATCGGCCCACCATCAAACCTTTTCCTTTTGGATGAAATTTGAGTGTTGACTTTCAAGAATCGCACAGTTTGAAAAACTTTGTTTCTGAATGCGGGAAAAGGTAAAGGTTTCATAAAGCCTATATCTAAAGCTCCTAAAGGAGCAGATGGCTACCTTTGGGATATATGATATGGAACCACTCACCATCATACATATTTCATTTGGAAGCAGCTAGTGTATTCTCTCTTGAAGATATGCTCATATTCAACTCCTAAGAAACTTAGAGTTCCAAAGCTTGAAACCGTCATATATTTACTTCACAAGCTCTGAATGCGGTTTCTGGCAAATGGGCATACTCCTGATAGAGTATTGGCCCACCATCAAACCTTTTGCTTTTGGATGAAATTTGAGTGTTGACTTTCAAAAAATGCGCACTCTGAAAAACTTTGTTTCTGAATGCGGGAAAAGTTAAAGTTTTTATAAGGCCTATATCTAAAGCTCCTAAAGGAGCACATGGCTACCTTTGGGATATATGATATGGAACCACTCACCATCATACATATTTCATTTGGGAGCAGCTAGTTTATTCTCTCTTGAAGATATGCTCATATTCAACTCCTAAGAAACTTAGAGTTCCAAAGCTTGAAATCGTCATATATCTATTTCACAAGCTCTGAATGCGGTTTCTGGTATATGGGCATACCCCTGATAGAGTATCGGCCCACCATCAAACCTTTTCCTTTTGGATGAAATTTGAGTGTTGACTTTCAAGAAACGCACAGTTTGAAAAACTTTGTTTCTGAATGCGGGAAAAAGTAAAGGTTTCATAAAGCCTATATCTAAAGCTCCTAAAGGAGCAGATGGCTACCTTTGGGATATATGATATGGAACCACTCACCATCATACATATTTCATTTGGAAGCAGCTAGTGTATTCTCTCTTGAAGATATGCTCATATTCAACTCCTAAGAAACTTAGAGTTCCAAAGCTTGAAATCGTCTTATATCTATTTCACAAGCTCTGAATGCGGTTTCTGGCATATGGGCATACTCCTGATAGAGTATTGGCCCACCATCAAACCTTTTCCTTTTGGATGAAATTTGAGTGTTGACTTTCAAAAAATGCGCACTCTGAAAAACTTTGTTTCTGTATGCGGGAAAAGTTATAGTTTTTATAAGGCCTATATCTAAAGCTCCTAAAGGAGCACATGGCTACCTTTGGGATATATGATATGGAACCACTCACCATCATACATATTTCATTTGGGAGCAGCTAGTGTATTCTCTCTTCAAGATATGCTCATATTCAACTCCTAAGAAACTTAGAGTTCCAAAGCTTGAAATCGTCATATATCTATTTCACATGCTCTGAATGCGGTTTCTGGTATATGGGCATACCCCTGATAGAGTATCGGCCCACCATCAAACCTTTTCCTTTTGGATGAAATTTGAGTGTTGACTTTCAAAAAATGCGCACTCTGAAAAACTTTGTTTCTGAATGCGGGAAAAGTAAAAGTTTTTATAAGGCCTATATCTAAAGCTCCTAAAGGAGCACATGGCTACCTTTGGGATATATGATATGGAACCACTCACCATCATACATATTTCATTTGGGAGCAGCTAGTGTAATATCTCTTGAAGATATGCTCATATTCAACTCCTAAGAAACTTAGAGTTCCAAAGCTTGAAATCGTCTTATATCTATTTCACCAGCTCTGAATGCGGTTTCTGGCTTATGGGCATACCCCTGATAGAGTATCGGCCCACCATCAAACCTTTTCCTTTTGGATGAAATTTGAGTGTGGACTTTCAAGAAACGCACAGTTTGAAAAACTTTGTTTCTGAATGCGGGAAAAGGTAAAGGTTTCATAAAGCCTATATCTAAAGCTCCTAAAGGAGCAGATGGCTACCTTTGGGATATATGATATGGAACCACTCACCATCATACATATTTCATTTGGAAGCAGCTAGTGTATTCTCTCTTGAAGATATGCTCATATTCAACTCCTAAGAAACTTAGAGTTCCAAAGTTTGAAACCGTCATATATTTACTTCACAAGCTCTGAATGCGGTTTCTGGCAAATGGGCATACTCCTGATAGAGTATTGGCCCACCATCAAACCTTTTGCTTTTGGATGAAATTTGAGTGTTGACTTTCAAAAAATGCGCACTCTAAAAAACATTGTTTCTGAATGCGGGAAAAGTTAAAGTTTTTATAAGGCCTATATCTAAAGCTCCTAAAGGAGCACATGGCTACCTTTGGGATATATGATATGAAACCACTCACCATCATACATATTTCATTTGAGAGCAGCTAGTGTAATATCTCTTGAAGATATGCTCATATTCAACTCCTAAGAAACTTAGAGTTCCAAAGCTTGAAATCGTCTTATATCTATTTCACCAGCTCTGAATGCGGTTTCTGGCTTATGGGCATACCCCTGATAGAGTATCGGCCCACCATCAAACCTTTTGCTTTTGGATGAAATTTGAGTGTTGACTTTCAAGAAACGCACAGTGTGAAAAACTTTGTTTCTGAATGCGGGAAAAGGTAAAGGTTTCATAAAGCCTATATCTAAAGCTCCTAAAGGAGCACATGGCTACCTTTGGGATATATGATATGGAACCACTCACCATCATACATATTTCATTTGGAAGCAGCTAGTGTATTCTCTCTTGAAGATATGCTCATATTCAACTCCTAAGAAACTTAGAGTTCCAAAGCTTGAAATCGTCTTATATCTATTTCACAAGCTCTGAATGCGGTTTCTGGCATATGGGCATACTCCTGATAGAGTATTGGCCCACCATCAAACCTTTTCCTTTTGGATGAAATTTGAGTGTTGACTTTCAAAAAATGCGCACTCTGAAAAACTTTGTTTCTGAATGCGGGAAAAGTTATAGTTTTTATAAGGCCTATATCTAAAGCTCCTAAAGGAGCACATGGCTACCTTTGGGATATATGATATGGAACCACTCACCATCATACATATTTCATTTGGGAGCAGCTAGTGTATTCTCTCTTCAAGATATGCTCATATTCAACTCCTAAGAAACTTAGAGTTCGAAAGCTTGAAATCGTCATATATCTATTTCACATGCTCTGAATGCGGTTTCTGGTATATGGGCATACCCCTGATAGAGTATCGGCCCACCATCAAACCTTTTCCTTTTGGATGAAATTTGAGTGTTGACTTTCAAAAAATGCGCACTCTGAAAAACTTTGTTTCTGAATGCGGGAAAAGTTAAAGTTTTTATAAGGCCTATATCTAAAGCTCCTAAAGGAGCACATGGCTACCTTTGGGATATATGATATGGAACCACTCACCATCATACATATTTCATTTGGGAGCAGCTAGTGTAATATCTCTTGAAGATATGCTCATATTCAACTCCTAAGAAACTTAGAGTTCCAAAGCTTGAAATCGTCTTATATCTATTTCACCAGCTCTGAATGCGGTTTCTGGCTTATGGGCATACCCCTGATAGAGTATCGGCCCACCATCAAACCTTTTCCTTTTGGATGAAATTTGAGTGTGGACTTTCAAGAAACGCACAGTTTGAAAAACTTTGTTTCTGAATGCGGGAAAAGGTAAAGGTTTCATAAAGCCTATATCTAAAGCTCCTAAAGGAGCAGATGGCTACCTTTGGGATATATGATATGGAACCACTCACCATCATACATATTTCATTTGGAAGCAGCTAGTGTATTCTCTCTTGAAGATATGCTCATATTCAACTCCTAAGAAACTTAGAGTTCCAAAGTTTGAAACCGTCATATATTTACTTCACCAGCTCTGAATGCGGTTTCTGGCTTATGGGCATACCCCTGATAGAGTATCGGCCCACCATCAAACCTTTTCCTTTTGGATGAAATTTGAGTGTGGACTTTCAAGAAACGCACAGTGTGAAAAACTTTGTTTCTGAATGCGGGAAAAGGTAAAGGTTTCATAAAGCCTATATCTAAAGCTCCTAAAGGAGCAGATGGCTACCTTTGGGATATATGATATGGAACCACTCACCATCATACATATTTCATTTGGAAGCAGCTAGTGTATTCTCTCTTGAAGATATGCTCATATTCAACTCCTAAGAAACTTAGAGTTCCAAAGCTTGAAACCGTCATATATTTACTTCACAAGCTCTGAATGCGGTTTCTGGCAAATGGGCATACTCCTGATAGAGTATTGGCCCACCATCAAACCTTTTGCTTTTGGATGAAATTTGAGTGTTGACTTTCAAAAAATGCGCACTCTGAAAAACTTTGTTTCTGAATGCGGGAAAAGTTAAAGTTTTTATAAGGCCTATATCTAAAGCTCCTAAAGGAGCACATGGCTACCTTTGGGATATATGATATGGAACCACTCACCATCATACATATTTCATTTGGGAGCAGCTAGTGTAATCTCTCTTGAAGATATGCTCATATTCAACTCCTAAGAAACTTAGAGTTCCAAAGCTTGAAATCGTCTTATATCTATTTCACCAGCTCTGAATGCGGTTTCTGGCTTATGGGCATACCCCTGATAGAGTATCGGCCCACCATCAAACCTTTTCCTTTTGGATGAAATTTGAGTGTGGACTTTCAAGAAACGCACAGTGTGAAAAACTTTGTTTCTGAATGCGGGAAAAGGTAAAGGTTTCATAAAGCCTATATCTAAAGCTCCTAAAGGAGCAGATGGCTACCTTTGGGATATATGATATGGAACCACTCACCATCATACATATTTCATTTGGAAGCAGCTAGTGTATTCTCTCTTGAAGATATGCTCATATTCAACTCCTAAGAAACTTAGAGTTCCAAAGCTTGAAACCGTCATATATTTACTTCACTAGCTCTGAATGCGGTTTCTGGCAAATGGGCATACTCCTGATAGAGTATTGGCCCACCATCAAACCTTTTGCTTTTGGATGAAATTTGAGTGTTGACTTTCAAAAAATGCGCACTCTGAAAAACTTTGTTTCTGAATGCGGGAAAAGTTAAAGTTTTTATAAGGCCTATATCTAAAGCTCCTAAAGGAGCACATGGCTACCTTTGGGATATATGATATGGAACCACTCACCATCATACATATTTCATTTGGGAGCAGCTAGTGTAATATCTCTTGAAGATATGCTCATATTCAACTCCTAAGAAACTTAGAGTTCCAAAGCTTGAAATCGTCTTATATCTATTTCACCAGCTCTGAATGCGGTTTCTGGCTTATGGGCATACCCCTGATAGAGTATCGGCCCACCATCAAACCTTTTGCTTTTGGATGAAATTTGAGTGTTGACTTTCAAAAAATGCGCACTCTGAAAAACTTTGTTTCTGAATGCGGGAAAAGTTAAAGGTTTCATAAAGCCTATATCTAAAGCTCCTAAAGGAGCAGATGGCTACCTTTGGGATATATGATATGGAACCACTCACCATCATACATATTTCATTTGGAAGCAGCTAGTGTATTCACTCTTGAAGATATGCTCATATTCAACTCCTAAGAAACTTAGAGTTCCAAAGCTTGAAACCGTCATATATTTACTTCACAAGCTCTGAATGCGGTTTCTGGCAAATGGGCATACTCCTGATAGAGTATTGGCCCACCATCAAACCTTTTGCTTTTGGATGAAATTTGAGTGTTGACTTTCAAAAAATGCGCACTCTGAAAAACTTTGTTTCTGAATGCGGGAAAAGTTAAAGTTTTTATAAGGCCTATATCTAAAGCTCCTAAAGGAGCACATGGCTACCTTTGGGATATATGATATCGAACCAGTCACCATCATACATATTTCATTTGGGAGCAGCTAGTGTAATATCTCTTGAAGATATGCTCATATTCAATTCCTAAGAAACTTAGAGTTCCAAAGCTTGAAATCGTCTTATATCTATTTCACCAGCTCTGAATGCGGTTTCTGGCTTATGGGCATACCCCTGATAGAGTATCGGCCCACCATCAAACCTTTTCCTTTTGGATGAAATTTGAGTGTTGACTTTCAAAAAATGCGCACTCTGATAAACTTTGTTTCAGAATGCGGGAAAAGTTAAAGTTTTTATAAGGCCTATATCTAAAGCTCCTAAAGGAGCACATGGCTACTTTTGGGATATATGATATGGAACCACTCACCATCATACATATTTCATTTGGGAGCAGCTAGTGTAATATCTCTTGAAGATATGCTCATATTCAACTCCTAAGAAACTTAGAGTTCCAAAGCTTGAAATCGTCTTATATCTATTTCACCAGCTCTGAATGCGGTTTCTGGCTCATGGGCATACCCCTGATAGAGTATCGGCCCACCATCAAACCTTTTCCTTTTGGATGAAATTTGAGTGTTGACTTTCAAGAAACGCACAGTGTGAAAAACTTTGTTTCTGAATGCGGGAAAAGTTAAAGTTTTTATAAGGCCTATATCTAAAGCTCCTAAAGGAGCACATGGCTACCTTTGGGATATATGATATGGAACCACTCACCATCATACATATTTCATTTGGAAGCAGCTAGTGTAATCTCTCTTGAAGATATGCTCATATTCAACTCCTAAGAAACTTAGAGTTCCAAAGCTTGAAATCGTCTTATATCTAT
The DNA here is from genome assembly GCF_963514075.1 of Conger conger. Lineage (NCBI taxonomy): Eukaryota > Metazoa > Chordata > Actinopteri > Anguilliformes > Congridae > Conger > Conger conger. Next base: position 65,173,966 of record NC_083765.1, on the reverse strand, counting down.
TTCACCAGCTCTGAATGCGGTTTCTGGCTTATGGGCATACCCCTGATAGAGTATCGGCCCACCATCAAACCTTTTCCTTTTGGATGAAATTTGAGTGTGGACTTTCAAGAAACGCACAGTGTGAAAAACTTTGTTTCTGAATGCGGGAAAAGGTAAAGGTTTCATAAAGCCTATATCTAAAGCTCCTAAAGGAGCAGATGGCTACCTTTGGGATATATGATATGGAACCACTCACCATCATACATATTTCATTTGGAAGCAGCTAGTGTATTCTCTCTTGAAGATATGCTCATATTCAACTCCTAAGAAACTTAGAGTTCCAAAGCTTGAAACCGTCATATATTTACTTCACTAGCTCTGAATGCGGTTTCTGGCAAATGGGCATACTCCTGATAGAGTATTGGCCCACCATCAAACCTTTTGCTTTTGGATGAAATTTGAGTGTTGACTTTCAAAAAATGCGCACTCTGAAAAACTTTGTTTCTGAATGCGGGAAAAGTTAAAGTTTTTATAAGGCCTATATCTAAAGCTCCTAAAGGAGCACATGGCTACCTTTGGGATATATGATATGGAACCACTCACCATCATACATATTTCATTTGGGAGCAGCTAGTGTAATATCTCTTGAAGATATGCTCATATTCAACTCCTAAGAAACTTAGAGTTCCAAAGCTTGAAATCGTCTTATATCTATTTCACCAGCTCTGAATGCGGTTTCTGGCTTATGGGCATACCCCTGATAGAGTATCGGCCCACCATCAAACCTTTTGCTTTTGGATGAAATTTGAGTGTTGACTTTCAAAAAATGCGCACTCTGAAAAACTTTGTTTCTGAATGCGGGAAAAGTTAAAGGTTTCATAAAGCCTATATCTAAAGCTCCTAAAGGAGCAGATGGCTACCTTTGGGATATATGATATGGAACCACTCACCATCATACATATTTCATTTGGAAGCAGCTAGTGTATTCACTCTTGAAGATATGCTCATATTCAACTCCTAAGAAACTTAGAGTTCCAAAGCTTGAAACCGTCATATATTTACTTCACAAGCTCTGAATGCGGTTTCTGGCAAATGGGCATACTCCTGATAGAGTATTGGCCCACCATCAAACCTTTTGCTTTTGGATGAAATTTGAGTGTTGACTTTCAAAAAATGCGCACTCTGAAAAACTTTGTTTCTGAATGCGGGAAAAGTTAAAGTTTTTATAAGGCCTATATCTAAAGCTCCTAAAGGAGCACATGGCTACCTTTGGGATATATGATATGGAACCACTCACCATCATACATATTTCATTTGGGAGCAGCTAGTGTAATATCTCTTGAAGATATGCTCATATTCAACTCCTAAGAAACTTAGAGTTCCAAAGCTTGAAATCGTCTTATATCTATTTCACCAGCTCTGAATGCGGTTTCTGGCTTATGGGCATACCCCTGATAGAGTATCGGCCCACCATCAAACCTTTTCCTTTTGGATGAAATTTGAGTGTTGACTTTCAAGAAACGCACAGTGTGAAAAACTTTGTTTCTGAATGCGGGAAAAGTTAAAGTTTTTATAAGGCCTATATCTAAAGCTCCTAAAGGAGCACATGGCTACCTTTGGGATATATGATATGGAACCACTCACCATCATACATATTTCATTTGGAAGCAGCTAGTGTAATCTCTCTTGAAGATATGCTCATATTCAACTCCTAAGAAACTTAGAGTTCCAAAGCTTGAAATCGTCATATCTATTTCACCAGCTCTGAATGCGGTTTCTGGCTTATGGGCATACCCCTGATAGAGTATCGGCCCACCATCAAACCTTTTCCTTTTGGATGAAATTTGAGTGTGGACTTTCAAGAAACGCACAGTGTGAAAAACTTTGTTTCTGAATGCGGGAAAAGGTAAAGGTTTCATAAAGCCTATATCTAAAGCTCCTAAAGGAGCAGATGGCTACCTTTGGGATATATGATATGGAACCACTCACCATCATACATATTTCATTTGGAAGCAGCTAGTGTATTCACTCTTGAAGATATGCTCATATTCAACTCCTAAGAAACTTAGAGTTCCAAAGCTTGAAACCGTCATATATTTACTTCACAAGCTCTGAATGCGGTTTCTGGCAAATGGGCATACTCCTGATAGAGTATTGGCCCACCATCAAACCTTTTGCTTTTGGATGAAATTTGAGTGTTGACTTTCAAAAAATGCGCACTCTGAAAAACTTTGTTTCTGAATGCGGGAAAAGTTAAAGTTTTTATAAGGCCTATATCTAAAGCTCCTAAAGGAGCACATGGCTACCTTTGGGATATATGATATGGAACCACTCACCATCATACATATTTCATTTGGGAGCAGCTAGTGTAATATCTCTTGAAGATATGCTCATATTCAACTCCTAAGAAACTTAGAGTTCCAAAGCTTGAAATCGTCTTATATCTATTTCACCAGCTCTGAATGCGGTTTCTGGCTTATGGGCATACCCCTGATAGAGTATCGGCCCACCATCAAACCTTTTCCTTTTGGATGAAATTTGAGTGTTGACTTTCAAGAAACGCACAGATTGAAAAACTTTGTTTCTGAATGCGGGAAAAGTTAAAGTTTTTATAAGGCCTATATCGAAAGCTCCTAAAGGAGCACATGGCTACCTTTGGGATATATGATATGGAACCACTCACCATCATACATATTTCATTTGGAAGCAGCTAGTGTAATCTCTCTTGAAGATATGCTCATATTCAACTCCTAAGAAACTTAGAGTTCCAAAGCTTGAAATCGTCTTATATCTATTTCACCAGCTCTGAATGCGGTTTCTGGCTTATGGGCATACCCCTGATAGAGTATCGGCCCACCATCAAACCTTTTCCTTTTGGATGAAATTTGAGTGTGGACTTTCAAGAAACGCACAGTGTGAAAAACTTTGTTTCTGAATGCGGGAAAAGGTAAAGGTTTCATAAAGCCTATATCTAAAGCTCCTAAAGGAGCAGATGGCTACCTTTGGGATATATGATATGGAACCACTCACCATCATACATATTTCATTTGGAAGCAGCTAGTGTAATCTCTCTTGAAGATATGCTCATATTCAACTCCTAAGAAACTTAGAGTTCCAAAGCTTGAAATCGTCTTATATCTATTTCACCAGCTCTGAATGCGGTTTCTGGCTTATGGGCATACCCCTGATAGAGTATCGGCCCACCATCAAACCTTTTCCTTTTGGATGAAATTTGAGTGTGGACTTTCAAGAAACGTACAGTGTGAAAAACGTTGTTTCTGAATGCGGGAAAAGGTAAAGGTTTCATAAAGCCTATATCTAAAGCTCCTAAAGGAGCAGATGGCTACCTTTGGGATATATGATATGGAACCACTCACCATCATACATATTTCATTTGGAAGCAGCTAGTGTATTCTCTCTTGAAGATATGCTCATATTCAACTCCTAAGAAACTTAGAGTTCCAAAGCTTGAAATCGTCTTATATCTATTTCACCAGCTCTGAATGCGGTTTCTGGCTTATGGGCATACCCCTGATAGAGTATCGGCCCACCATCAAACCTTTTCCTTTTGGATGAAATTTGAGTGTTGACTTTCAAGAAACGCACAGTTTGAAAAACTTTGTTTCTGAATGCGGGAAAAGTTAAAGTTTTTATAAGGCCTATATCTAAAGCTCCTAAAGGAGCACATGGCTACCTTTGGGATATATGATATGGAACCACTCACCATCATACATATTTCATTTGGAAGCAGCTAGTGTAATCTCTCTTGAAGATATGCTCATATTCAACTCCTAAGAAACTTAGAGTTCCAAAGCTTGAAATCGTCTTATATCTATTTCACCAGCTCTGAATGCGGTTTCTGGCTTATGGGCATACCCCTGATAGAGTATCGGCCCACCATCAAACCTTTTCCTTTTGGATGAAATTTGAGTGTGGACTTTCAAGAAACGCACAGTGTGAAAAACTTTGTTTCTGAATGCGGGAAAAGGTAAAGGTTTCATAAAGCCTATATCTAAAGCTCCTAAAGGAGCAGATGGCTACCTTTGGGATATATGATATGGAACCACTCACCATCATACATATTTCATTTGGAAGCAGCTAGTGTATTCTCTCTTGAAGATATGCTCATATTCAACTCCTAAGAAACTTAGAGTTCCAAAGCTTGAAACCGTCATATATTTACTTCACTAGCTCTGAATGCGGTTTCTGGCAAATGGGCATACTCCTGATAGAGTATTGGCCCACCATCAAACCTTTTGCTTTTGGATGAAATTTGAGTGTTGACTTTCAAAAAATGCGCACTCTGAAAAACTTTGTTTCTGAATGCGGGAAAAGTTAAAGTTTTTATAAGGCCTATATCTAAAGCTCCTAAAGGAGCACATGGCTACCTTTGGGATATATGATATGGAACCACTCACCATCATACATATTTCATTTGGGAGCAGCTAGTGTAATATCTCTTGAAGATATGCTCATATTCAACTCCTAAGAAACTTAGAGTTCCAAAGCTTGAAATCGTCTTATATCTATTTCACCAGCTCTGAATGCGGTTTCTGGCTTATGGGCATACCCCTGATAGAGTATCGGCCCACCATCAAACCTTTTGCTTTTGGATGAAATTTGAGTGTTGACTTTCAAAAAATGCGCACTCTGAAAAACTTTGTTTCTGAATGCGGGAAAAGTTAAAGGTTTCATAAAGCCTATATCTAAAGCTCCTAAAGGAGCAGATGGCTACCTTTGGGATATATGATATGGAACCACTCACCATCATACATATTTCATTTGGAAGCAGCTAGTGTATTCACTCTTGAAGATATGCTCATATTCAACTCCTAAGAAACTTAGAGTTCCAAAGCTTGAAACCGTCATATATTTACTTCACAAGCTCTGAATGCGGTTTCTGGCAAATGGGCATACTCCTGATAGAGTATTGGCCCACCATCAAACCTTTTGCTTTTGGATGAAATTTGAGTGTTGACTTTCAAAAAATGCGCACTCTGAAAAACTTTGTTTCTGAATGCGGGAAAAGTTAAAGTTTTTATAAGGCCTATATCTAAAGCTCCTAAAGGAGCACATGGCTACCTTTGGGATATATGATATCGAACCAGTCACCATCATACATATTTCATTTGGGAGCAGCTAGTGTAATATCTCTTGAAGATATGCTCATATTCAATTCCTAAGAAACTTAGAGTTCCAAAGCTTGAAATCGTCTTATATCTATTTCACCAGCTCTGAATGCGGTTTCTGGCTTATGGGCATACCCCTGATAGAGTATCGGCCCACCATCAAACCTTTTCCTTTTGGATGAAATTTGAGTGTTGACTTTCAAAAAATGCGCACTCTGATAAACTTTGTTTCAGAATGCGGGAAAAGTTAAAGTTTTTATAAGGCCTATATCTAAAGCTCCTAAAGGAGCACATGGCTACTTTTGGGATATATGATATGGAACCACTCACCATCATACATATTTCATTTGGGAGCAGCTAGTGTAATATCTCTTGAAGATATGCTCATATTCAACTCCTAAGAAACTTAGAGTTCCAAAGCTTGAAATCGTCTTATATCTATTTCACCAGCTCTGAATGCGGTTTCTGGCTCATGGGCATACCCCTGATAGAGTATCGGCCCACCATCAAACCTTTTCCTTTTGGATGAAATTTGAGTGTTGACTTTCAAGAAACGCACAGTGTGAAAAACTTTGTTTCTGAATGCGGGAAAAGTTAAAGTTTTTATAAGGCCTATATCTAAAGCTCCTAAAGGAGCACATGGCTACCTTTGGGATATATGATATGGAACCACTCACCATCATACATATTTCATTTGGAAGCAGCTAGTGTAATCTCTCTTGAAGATATGCTCATATTCAACTCCTAAGAAACTTAGAGTTCCAAAGCTTGAAATCGTCTTATATCTATTTCACCAGCTCTGAATGCGGTTTCTGGCTTATGGGCATACCCCTGATAGAGTATCGGCCCACCATCAAACCTTTTCCTTTTGGATGAAATTTGAGTGTGGACTTTCAAGAAACGCACAGTGTGAAAAACTTTGTTTCTGAATGCGGGAAAAGGTAAAGGTTTCATAAAGCCTATATCTAAAGCTCCTAAAGGAGCAGATGGCTACCTTTGGGATATATGATATGGAACCACTCACCATCATACATATTTCATTTGGAAGCAGCTAGTGTATTCTCTCTTGAAGATATGCTCATATTCAACTCCTAAGAAACTTAGAGTTCCAAAGCTTGAAACCGTCATATATTTACTTCACTAGCTCTGAATGCGGTTTCTGGCAAATGGGCATACTCCTGATAGAGTATTGGCCCACCATCAAACCTTTTGCTTTTGGATGAAATTTGAGTGTTGACTTTCAAAAAATGCGCACTCTGAAAAACTTTGTTTCTGAATGCGGGAAAAGTTAAAGTTTTTATAAGGCCTATATCTAAAGCTCCTAAAGGAGCACATGGCTACCTTTGGGATATATGATATGGAACCACTCACCATCATACATATTTCATTTGGGAGCAGCTAGTGTAATATCTCTTGAAGATATGCTCATATTCAACTCCTAAGAAACTTAGAGTTCCAAAGCTTGAAATCGTCTTATATCTATTTCACCAGCTCTGAATGCGGTTTCTGGCTTATGGGCATACCCCTGATAGAGTATCGGCCCACCATCAAACCTTTTGCTTTTGGATGAAATTTGAGTGTTGACTTTCAAAAAATGCGCACTCTGAAAAACTTTGTTTCTGAATGCGGGAAAAGTTAAAGGTTTCATAAAGCCTATATCTAAAGCTCCTAAAGGAGCAGATGGCTACCTTTGGGATATATGATATGGAACCACTCACCATCATACATATTTCATTTGGAAGCAGCTAGTGTATTCACTCTTGAAGATATGCTCATATTCAACTCCTAAGAAACTTAGAGTTCCAAAGCTTGAAACCGTCATATATTTACTTCACAAGCTCTGAATGCGGTTTCTGGCAAATGGGCATACTCCTGATAGAGTATTGGCCCACCATCAAACCTTTTGCTTTTGGATGAAATTTGAGTGTTGACTTTCAAAAAATGCGCACTCTGAAAAACTTTGTTTCTGAATGCGGGAAAAGTTAAAGTTTTTATAAGGCCTATATCTAAAGCTCCTAAAGGAGCACATGGCTACCTTTGGGATATATGATATGGAACCACTCACCATCATACATATTTCATTTGGAAGCAGCTAGTGTAATCTCTCTTGAAGATATGCTCATATTCAACTCCTAAGAAACTTAGAGTTCCAAAGCTTGAAATCGTCTTATATCTATTTCACCAGCTCTGAATGCGGTTTCTGGCTTATGGGCATACCCCTGATAGAGTATCGGCCCACCATCAAACCTTTTCCTTTTGGATGAAATTTGAGTGTGGACTTTCAAGAAACGCACAGTGTGAAAAACTTTGTTTCTGAATGCGGGAAAAGGTAAAGGTTTCATAAAGCCTATATCTAAAGCTCCTAAAGGAGCAGATGGCTACCTTTGGGATATATGATATGGAACCACTCACCATCATACATATTTCATTTGGAAGCAGCTAGTGTATTCACTCTTGAAGATATGCTCATATTCAACTCCTAAGAAACTTAGAGTTCCAAAGCTTGAAACCGTCATATATTTACTTCACAAGCTCTGAATGCGGTTTCTGGCAAATGGGCATACTCCTGATAGAGTATTGGCCCACCATCAAACCTTTTGCTTTTGGATGAAATTTGAGTGTTGACTTTCAAAAAATGCGCACTCTGAAAAACTTTGTTTCTGAATGCGGGAAAAGTTAAAGTTTTTATAAGGCCTATATCTAAAGCTCCTAAAGGAGCACATGGCTACCTTTGGGATATATGATATGGAACCACTCACCATCATACATATTTCATTTGGGAGCAGCTAGTGTAATATCTCTTGAAGATATGCTCATATTCAACTCCTAAGAAACTTAGAGTTCCAAAGCTTGAAATCGTCTTATATCTATTTCACCAGCTCTGAATGCGGTTTCTGGCTTATGGGCATACCCCTGATAGAGTATCGGCCCACCATCAAACCTTTTCCTTTTGGATGAAATTTGAGTGTTGACTTTCAAGAAACGCACAGATTGAAAAACTTTGTTTCTGAATGCGGGAAAAGTTAAAGTTTTTATAAGGCCTATATCGAAAGCTCCTAAAGGAGCACATGGCTACCTTTGGGATATATGATATGGAACCACTCACCATCATACATATTTCATTTGGAAGCAGCTAGTGTAATCTCTCTTGAAGATATGCTCATATTCAACTCCTAAGAAACTTAGAGTTCCAAAGCTTGAAATCGTCTTATATCTATTTCACCAGCTCTGAATGCGGTTTCTGGCTTATGGGCATACCCCTGATAGAGTATCGGCCCACCATCAAACCTTTTCCTTTTGGATGAAATTTGAGTGTGGACTTTCAAGAAACGCACAGTGTGAAAAACTTTGTTTCTGAATGCGGGAAAAGGTAAAGGTTTCATAAAGCCTATATCAAAAGCTCCTAAAGGAGCAGATGGCTACCTTTGGGATATATGATATGGAACCACTCACCATCATACATATTTCATTTGGAAGCAGCTAGTGTAATCTCTCTTGAAGATATGCTCATATTCAACTCCTAAGAAACTTAGAGTTCCAAAGCTTGAAATCGTCTTATATCTATTTCACCAGCTCTGAATGCGGTTTCTGGCTTATGGGCATACCCCTGATAGAGTATCGGCCCACCATCAAACCTTTTCCTTTTGGATGAAATTTGAGTGTGGACTTTCAAGAAACGCACAGTGTGAAAAACTTTGTTTCTGAATGCGGGAAAAGTTAAAGTTTTTATAAGGCCTATATCTAAAGCTCCTAAAGGAGCACATGGCTACCTTTGGGATATATGATATGGAACCACTCACCATCATACATATTTCATTTGGAAGCAGCTAGTGTAATCTCTCTTGAAGATATGCTCATATTCAACTCCTAAGAAACTTAGAGTTCCAAAGCTTGAAATCGTCATATCTATTTCACCAGCTCTGAATGCGGTTTCTGGCTTATGGGCATACCCCTGATAGAGTATCGGCCCACCATCAAACCTTTTCCTTTTGGATGAAATTTGAGTGTGGACTTTCAAGAAACGCACAGTGTGAAAAACTTTGTTTCTGAATGCGGGAAAAGGTAAAGGTTTCATAAAGCCTATATCTAAAGCTCCTAAAGGAGCAGAAAGCTACCTTTGGGATATATGATATGGAACCACTCACCATCATACATATTTCATTTGGAAGCAGCTAGTGTATTCACTCTTGAAGATATGCTCATATTCAACTCCTAAGAAACTTAGAGTTCCAAAGCTTGAAACCGTCATATATTTACTTCACAAGCTCTGAATGCGGTTTCTGGCAAATGGGCATACTCCTGATAGAGTATTGGCCCACCATCAAACCTTTTGCTTTTGGATGAAATTTGAGTGTTGACTTTCAAAAAATGCGCACTCTGAAAAACTTTGTTTCTGAATGCGGGAAAAGTTAAAGTTTTATAAGGCCTATATCTAAAGCTCCTAAAAAAGCACATGGCTACCTTTGGGATATATGATATGGAACCACTCACCATCATACATATTTCATTTGGAAGCAGCTAGTGTAATCTCTCTTGAAGATATGCTCATATTCAACTCCTAAGAAACTTAGAGTTCCAAAGCTTGAAATCGTCTTATATCTATTTCACCAGCTCTGAATGCGGTTTCTGGCTTATGGGCATACCCCTGATAGAGTATCGGCCCACCATCAAACCTTTTCCTTTTGGATGAAATTTGAGTGTTGACTTTCAAGAAACGCACAGTGTGAAAAACTTTGTTTCTGAATGCGGGAAAAGGTAAAGGTTTCATAAAGCCTATATCTAAAGCTCCTAAAGGAGCAGATGGCTACCTTTGGGATATATGATATGGAACCACTCACCATCATACATATTTCATTTGGAAGCAGCTAGTGTATTCTCTCTTCAAGATATGCTCATATTCAACTCCTAAGAAACTTAGAGTTCCAAAGCTTGAAATCGTCTTATATCTATTTCACCAGCTCTGAATGCGGTTTCTGGCTTATGGGCATACCCCTGATAGAGTATCGGCCCACCATCAAACCTTTTCCTTTTGGATGAAATTTGAGTGTTGACTTTCATGAAACGCACAGTGTGAAAAACTTTGTTTCTGAATGCGGGAAAAGGTAAAGGTTTCATAAAGCCTATATCTAAAGCTCCTAAAAGAGCAGATGGCTACCTTTGGGATATATGATATGGAACCACTCACCATCATACATATTTCATTTGGAAGCAGCTAGTGTAATATCTCTTGAAGATATGCTCATATTCAACTCCTAAGAAACTTAGAGTTCCAAAGCTTGAAATCGTCTTATATCTATTTCACCAGCTCTGAATGCGGTTTCTGGCATATGGGCATACCCCTGATAGAGTATCGGCCCACCATCAAACCTTTTGCTTTTGGATGAAATTTGAGTGTTGACTTTCAAAAAATGCGCACTCTGAAAAACTTTGTTTCTGAATGCGGGAAAAGTTAAAGGTTTCATAAAGCCTATATCTAAAGCTCCTAAAGGAGCAGATGGCTACCTTTGGGATATATGATATGGAACCACTCACCATCATACATATTTCATTTGGAAGCAGCTAGTGTATTCACTCTTGAAGATATGCTCATATTCAACTCCTAAGAAACTTAGAGTTCCAAAGCTTGAAACCGTCATATATTTACTTCACAAGCTCTGAATGCGGTTTCTGGCAAATGGGCATACTCCTGATAGAGTATTGGCCCACCATCAAACCTTTTGCTTTTGGATGAAATTTGAGTGTTGACTTTCAAAAAATGCGCACTCTGAAAAACTTTGTTTCTGAATGCGGGAAAAGTTAAAGTTTTTATAAGGCCTATATCTAAAGCTCCTAAAGGAGCACATGGCTACCTTTGGGATATATGATATCGAACCAGTCACCATCATACATATTTCATTTGGGAGCAGCTAGTGTAATATCTCTTGAAGATATGCTCATATTCAATTCCTAAGAAACTTAGAGTTCCAAAGCTTGAAATCGTCTTATATCTATTTCACCAGCTCTGAATGCGGTTTCTGGCTTATGGGCATACCCCTGATAGAGTATCGGCCCACCATCAAACCTTTTCCTTTTGGATGAAATTTGAGTGTTGACTTTCAAAAAATGCGCACTCTGATAAACTTTGTTTCAGAATGCGGGAAAAGTTAAAGTTTTTATAAGGCCTATATCTAAAGCTCCTAAAGGAGCACATGGCTACTTTTGGGATATATGATATGGAACCACTCACCATCATACATATTTCATTTGGGAGCAGCTAGTGTAATATCTCTTGAAGATATGCTCATATTCAACTCCTAAGAAACTTAGAGTTCCAAAGCTTGAAATCGTCTTATATCTATTTCACCAGCTCTGAATGCGGTTTCTGGCTCATGGGCATACCCCTGATAGAGTATCGGCCCACCATCAAACCTTTTCCTTTTGGATGAAATTTGAGTGTTGCCTTTCAAGAAACGCACAGTGTGAAAAACTTTGTTTCTGAATGCGGGAAAAGTTAAAGGTTTCATAAAGCCTATATCTAAAGCTCCTAAAGGAGCACATGGCTACCTTTGGGATATATGATATGGAACCACTCACCATCATACATATTTCATTTGGAAGCAGCTAGTGTATTCACTCTTGAAGATATGCTTATATTCAACTCCTAAGAAACTTAGAGTTCCAAAGCTTGAAACCGTCATATATTTACTTCACAAGCTCTGAATGCGGTTTCTGGCAAATGGGCATACTCCTGATAGAGTATTGGCCCACCATCAAACCTTTTGCTTTTGGATGAAATTTGAGTGTTGACTTTCAAAAAATGCGCACACTGAAAAACTTTGTTTCTGAATGCGGGAAAAGTTAAAGTTTTTATAAGGCCTATATCTAAAGCTCCTAAAGGAGCACATGGCTACCTTTGGGATATATGATATGGAACCACTCACCATCATACATATTTCATTTGGGAGCAGCTAGTGTAATATCTCTTGAAGATATGCTCATATTCAACTCCTAAGAAACTTAGAGTTCCAAAGCTTGAAATCGTCTTATATCTATTTCACCAGCTCTGAATGCGGTTTCTGGCTTATGGGCATACCCCTGATAGAGTATCGGCCCACCATCAAACCTTTTCCTTTTGGATGAAATTTGAGTGTTGACTTTCAAGAAACGCACAGATTGAAAAACTTTGTTTCTGAATGCGGGAAAAGTTAAAGTTTTTATAAGGCCTATATCGAAAGCTCCTAAAGGAGCACATGGCTACCTTTGGGATATATGATATGGAACCACTCACCATCATACATATTTCATTTGGAAGCAGCTAGTGTAATCTCTCTTGAAGATATGCTCATATTCAACTCCTAAGAAACTTAGAGTTCCAAAGCTTGAAATCGTCTTATATCTATTTCACCAGCTCTGAATGCGGTTTCTGGCTTATGGGCATACCCCTGATAGAGTATCGGCCCACCATCAAACCTTTTCCTTTTGGATGAAATTTGAGTGTGGACTTTCAAGAAACGCACAGTGTGAAAAACTTTGTTTCTGAATGCGGGAAAAGGTAAAGGTTTCATAAAGCCTATATCTAAAGCTCCTAAAGGAGCAGATGGCTACCTTTGGGATATATGATATGGAACCACTCACCATCATACATATTTCATTTGGAAGCAGCTAGTGTAATCTCTCTTGAAGATATGCTCATATTCAACTCCTAAGAAACTTAGAGTTCCAAAGCTTGAAATCGTCTTATATCTATTTCACCAGCTCTGAATGCGGTTTCTGGCTTATGGGCATACCCCTGATAGAGTATCGGCCCACCATCAAACCTTTTCCTTTTGGATGAAATTTGAGTGTGGACTTTCAAGAAACGTACAGTGTGAAAAACTTTGTTTCTGAATGCGGGAAAAGGTAAAGGTTTCATAAAGCCTATATCTAAAGCTCCTAAAGGAGCAGATGGCTACCTTTGGGATATATGATATGGAACCACTCACCATCATACATATTTCATTTGGAAGCAGCTAGTGTATTCTCTCTTGAAGATATGCTCATATTCAACTCCTAAGAAACTTAGAGTTCCAAAGCTTGAAATCGTCTTATATCTATTTCACCAGCTCTGAATGCGGTTTCTGGCTTATGGGCATACCCCTGATAGAGTATCGGCCCACCATCAAACCTTTTCCTTTTGGATGAAATTTGAGTGTTGACTTTCAAGAAACGCACAGTTTGAAAAACTTTGTTTCTGAATGCGGGAAAAGTTAAAGTTTTTATAAGGCCTATATCTAAAGCTCCTAAAGGAGCACATGGCTACCTTTGGGATATATGATATGGAACCACTCACCATCATACATATTTCATTTGGAAGCAGCTAGTGTAATCTCTCTTGAAGATATGCTCATATTCAACTCCTAAGAAACTTAGAGTTCCAAAGCTTGAAATCGTCTTATATCTATTTCACCAGCTCTGAATGCGGTTTCTGGCTTATGGGCATACCCCTGATAGAGTATCGGCCCACCATCAAACCTTTTCCTTTTGGATGAAATTTGAGTGTGGACTTTCAAGAAACGCACAGTGTGAAAAACTTTGTTTCTGAATGCGGGAAAAGGTAAAGGTTTCATAAAGCCTATATCTAAAGCTCCTAAAGGAGCACATGGCTACCTTTGGGATATATGATATGGAACCACTCACCATCATACATATTTCATTTGGAAGCAGCTAGTGTATTCTCTCTTGAAGATATGCTCATATTCAACTCCTAAGAAACTTAGAGTTCCAAAGCTTGAAATCGTCTTATATCTATTTCACCAGCTCTGAATGCGGTTTCTGGCTTATGGGCATACCCCTGATAGAGTATCGGCCCACCATCAAACCTTTTCCTTTTGGATGAAATTTGAGTGTTGACTTTCAAGAAACGCACAGATTGAAAAACTTTGTTTCTGAATGCGGGAAAAGTTAAAGTTTTTATAAGGCCTATATCGAAAGCTCCTAAAGGAGCACATGGCTACCTTTGGGATATATGATATGGAACCACTCACCATCATACATATTTCATTTGGAAGCAGCTAGTGTAATCTCTCTTGAAGATATGCTCATATTCAACTCCTAAGAAACTTAGAGTTCCAAAGCTTGAAACCGTCATATATTTACTTCACAAGCTCTGAATGCGGTTTCTGGCAAATGGGCATACTCCTGATAGAGTATTGGCCCACCATCAAACCTTTTCCTTTTGGATGAAATTTGAGTGTGGACTTTCAAGAAACGCACAGTGTGAAAAACTTTGTTTCTGAATGCGGGAAAAGGTAAAGGTTTCATAAAGCCTATATCTAAAGCTCCTAAAGGAGCAGATGGCTACCTTTGGGATATATGATATGGAACCACTCACCATCATACATATTTCATTTGGAAGCAGCTAGTGTATTCACTCTTGAAGATATGCTTATATTCAACTCCTAAGAAACTTAGAGTTCCAAAGCTTGAAACCGTCATATATTTACTTCACAAGCTCTGAATGCGGTTTCTGGCAAATGGGCATACTCCTGATAGAGTATTGGCCCACCATCAAACCTTTTGCTTTTGGATGAAATTTGAGTGTTGACTTTCAAAAAATGCGCACACTGAAAAACTTTGTTTCTGAATGCGGGAAAAGTTAAAGTTTTTATAAGGCCTATATCTAAAGCTCCTAAAGGAGCACATGGCTACCTTTGGGATATATGATATGGAACCACTCACCATCATACATATTTCATTTGGGAGCAGCTAGTGTAATATCTCTTGAAGATATGCTCATATTCAACTCCTAAGAAACTTAGAGTTCCAAAGCTTGAAATCGTCTTATATCTATTTCACCAGCTCTGAATGCGGTTTCTGGCTTATGGGCATACCCCTGATAGAGTATCGGCCCACCATCAAACCTTTTCCTTTTGGATGAAATTTGAGTGTTGACTTTCAAGAAACGCACAGATTGAAAAACTTTGTTTCTGAATGCGGGAAAAGTTAAAGTTTTTATAAGGCCTATATCGAAAGCTCCTAAAGGAGCACATGGCTACCTTTGGGATATATGATATGGAACCACTCACCATCATACATATTTCATTTGGAAGCAGCTAGTGTAATCTCTCTTGAAGATATGCTCATATTCAACTCCTAAGAAACTTAGAGTTCCAAAGCTTGAAATCGTCTTATATCTATTTCACCAGCTCTGAATGCGGTTTCTGGCTTATGGGCATACCCCTGATAGAGTATCGGCCCACCATCAAACCTTTTCCTTTTGGATGAAATTTGAGTGTGGACTTTCAAGAAACGCACAGTGTGAAAAACTTTGTTTCTGAATGCGGGAAAAGGTAAAGGTTTCATAAAGCCTATATCTAAAGCTCCTAAAGGAGCAGATGGCTACCTTTGGGATATATGATATGGAACCACTCACCATCATACATATTTCATTTGGAAGCAGCTAGTGTAATCTCTCTTGAAGATATGCTCATATTCAACTCCTAAGAAACTTAGAGTTCCAAAGCTTGAAATCGTCTTATATCTATTTCACCAGCTCTGAATGCGGTTTCTGGCTTATGGGCATACCCCTGATAGAGTATCGGCCCACCATCAAACCTTTTCCTTTTGGATGAAATTTGAGTGTGGACTTTCAAGAAACGTACAGTGTGAAAAACTTTGTTTCTGAATGCGGGAAAAGGTAAAGGTTTCATAAAGCCTATATCTAAAGCTCCTAAAGGAGCAGATGGCTACCTTTGGGATATATGATATGGAACCACTCACCATCATACATATTTCATTTGGAAGCAGCTAGTGTATTCTCTCTTGAAGATATGCTCATATTCAACTCCTAAGAAACTTAGAGTTCCAAAGCTTGAAATCGTCTTATATCTATTTCACCAGCTCTGAATGCGGTTTCTGGCTTATGGGCATACCCCTGATAGAGTATCGGCCCACCATCAAACCTTTTCCTTTTGGATGAAATTTGAGTGTTGACTTTCAAGAAACGCACAGTTTGAAAAACTTTGTTTCTGAATGCGGGAAAAGTTAAAGTTTTTATAAGGCCTATATCTAAAGCTCCTAAAGGAGCACATGGCTACCTTTGGGATATATGATATGGAACCACTCACCATCATACATATTTCATTTGGAAGCAGCTAGTGTAATCTCTCTTGAAGATATGCTCATATTCAACTCCTAAGAAACTTAGAGTTCCAAAGCTTGAAATCGTCTTATATCTATTTCACCAGCTCTGAATGCGGTTTCTGGCTTATGGGCATACCCCTGATAGAGTATCGGCCCACCATCAAACCTTTTCCTTTTGGATGAAATTTGAGTGTGGACTTTCAAGAAACGCACAGTGTGAAAAACTTTGTTTCTGAATGCGGGAAAAGGTAAAGGTTTCATAAAGCCTATATCTAAAGCTCCTAAAGGAGCACATGGCTACCTTTGGGATATATGATATGGAACCACTCACCATCATACATATTTCATTTGGAAGCAGCTAGTGTATTCTCTCTTGAAGATATGCTCATATTCAACTCCTAAGAAACTTAGAGTTCCAAAGCTTGAAACCGTCATATATTTACTTCACTAGCTCTGAATGCGGTTTCTGGCAAATGGGCATACTCCTGATAGAGTATTGGCCCACCATCAAACCTTTTGCTTTTGGATGAAATTTGAGTGTTGACTTTCAAAAAATGCGCACTCTGAAAAACTTTGTTTCTGAATGCGGGAAAAGTTATAGTTTTTATAAGGCCTATATCTAAAGCTCCTAAAAAAGCACATGGCTACCTTTGGGATATATGATATGGAACCACTCACCATCATACATATTTCATTTGGAAGCAGCTAGTGTAATCTCTCTTGAAGATATGCTCATATTCAACTCCTAAGAAACTTAGAGTTCCAAAGCTTGAAATCGTCTTATATCTATTTCACCAGCTCTGAATGCGGTTTCTGGCTTATGGGCATACCCCTGATAGAGTATCGGCCCACCATCAAACCTTTTCCTTTTGGATGAAATTTGAGTGTGGACTTTCAAGAAACGCACAGTGTGAAAAACTTTGTTTCTGAATGCGGGAAAAGGTAAAGGTTTCATAAAGCCTATATCTAAAGCTCCTAAAGGAGCAGATGGCTACCTTTGGGATATATGATATGGAACCACTCACCATCATACATATTTCATTTGGAAGCAGCTAGTGTATTCTCTCTTCAAGATATGCTCATATTCAACTCCTAAGAAACTTAGAGTTCCAAAGCTTGAAATCGTCTTATATCTATTTCACAAGCTCTGAATGCGGTTTCTGGCATATGGGCATACCCCTGATAGAGTATCGGCCCACCATCAAACCTTTTCCTTTTGGATGAAATTTGAGTGTTGACTTTCATGAAACGCACAGTTTGAAAAACTTTGTTTCTGAATGCGGGAAAAGTTAAAGTTTTTATAAGGCCTATATCTAAAGCTCCTAAAGGAGCACATGGCTACCTTTGGGATATATGATATGGAACCACTCACCATCATACATATTTCATTTGGAAGCAGCTAGTGTAATCTCTCTTGAAGATATGCTCATATTCAACTCCTAAGAAACTTAGAGTTCCAAAGCTTGAAATCGTCTTATATCTATTTCACCAGCTCTGAATGCGGTTTCTGGCTTATGGGCATACCCCTGATAGAGTATCGGCCCACCATCAAACCTTTTCCTTTTGGATGAAATTTGAGTGTGGACTTTCAAGAAACGTACAGTGTGAAAAACTTTGTTTCTGAATGCGGGAAAAGGTAAAGGTTTCATAAAGCCTATATCTAAAGCTCCTAAAGGAGCAGATGGCTACCTTTGGGATATATGATATGGAACCACTCACCATCATACATATTTCATTTGGAAGCAGCTAGTGTATTCTCTCTTCAAGATATGCTCATATTCAACTCCTAAGAAACTTAGAGTTCCAAAGCTTGAAATCGTCTTATATCTATTTCACAAGCTCTGAATGCGGTTTCTGGCATATGGGCATACCCCTGATAGAGTATCGGCCCACCATCAAACCTTTTCCTTTTGGATGAAATTTGAGTGTTGACTTTCATGAAACGCACAGTTTGAAAAACTTTGTTTCTGAATGCGGGAAAAGTTAAAGTTTTTATAAGGCCTATATCTAAAGCTCCTAAAGGAGCACATGGCTACCTTTGGGATATATGATATGGAACCACTCACCATCATACATATTTCATTTGGAAGCAGCTAGTGTAATCTCTCTTGAAGATATGCTCATATTCAACTCCTAAGAAACTTAGAGTTCCAAAGCTTGAAATCGTCTTATATCTATTTCACCAGCTCTGAATGCGGTTTCTGGCTTATGGGCATACCCCTGATAGAGTATCGGCCCACCATCAAACCTTTTCCTTTTGGATGAAATTTGAGTGTGGACTTTCAAGAAACGTACAGTGTGAAAAACTTTGTTTCTGAAGGCGGGAAAAGGTAAAGGTTTCATAAAGCCTATATCTAAAGCTCCTAAAGGAGCAGATGGCTACCTTTGGGATATATGATATGGAACCACTCACCATCATACATATTTCATTTGGAAGCAGCTAGTGTATTCTCTCTTGAAGATATGCTCATATTCAACTCCTAAGAAACTTAGAGTTCCAAAGCTTGAAATCGTCTTATATCTATTTCACCAGCTCTGAATGCGGTTTCTGGCTTATGGGCATACCCCTGATAGAGTATCGGCCCACCATCAAACCTTTTCCTTTTGGATGAAATATGAGTGTTGACTTTCAAGAAACGCACAGTTTGAAAAACTTTGTTTCTGAATGCGGGAAAAGTTAAAGTTTTTATAAGGCCTATATCTAAAGCTCCTAAAGGAGCACATGGCTACCTTTGGGATATATGATATGGAACCACTCACCATCATACATATTTCATTTGGAAGCAGCTAGTGTAATCTCTCTTGAAGATATGCTCATATTCAACTCCTAAGAAACTTAGAGTTCCAAAGCTTGAAATCGTCTTATATCTATTTCACCAGCTCTGAATGCGGTTTCTGGCTTATGGGCATACCCCTGATAGAGTATCGGCCCACCATCAAACCTTTTCCTTTTGGATGAAATTTGAGTGTGGACTTTCAAGAAACGCACAGTGTGAAAAACTTTGTTTCTGAATGCGGGAAAAGGTAAAGGTTTCATAAAGCCTATATCTAAAGCTCCTAAAGGAGCACATGGCTACCTTTGGGATATATGATATGGAACCACTCACCATCATACATATTTCATTTGGAAGCAGCTAGTGTATTCTCTCTTGAAGATATGCTCATATTCAACTCCTAAGAAACTTAGAGTTCCAAAGCTTGAAACCGTCATATATTTACTTCACTAGCTCTGAATGCGGTTTCTGGCAAATAGGCATACTCCTGATAGAGTATTGGCCCACCATCAAACCTTTTGCTTTTGGATGAAATTTGAGTGTTGACTTTCAAAAAATGCGCACTCTGAAAAACTTTGTTTCTGAATGCGGGAAAAGTTAAAGTTTTTATAAGGCCTATATCTAAAGCTCCTAAAAAAGCACATGGCTACCTTTGGGATATATGATATGGAACCACTCACCATCATACATATTTCATTTGGAAGCAGCTAGTGTAATCTCTCTTGAAGATATGCTCATATTCAACTCCTAAGAAACTTAGAGTTCCAAAGCTTGAAATCGTCTTATATCTATTTCACCAGCTCTGAATGCAGTTTCTGGCTTATGGGCATACCCCTGATAGAGTATCGGCCCACCATCAAACCTTTTCCTTTTGGATGAAATTTGAGTGTGGACTTTCAAGAAACGCACAGTGTGAAAAACTTTGTTTCTGAATGCGGGAAAAGGTAAAGGTTTCATAAAGCCTATATCTAAAGCTCCTAAAGGAGCAGATGGCTACCTTTGGGATATATGATATGGAACCACTCACCATCATACATATTTCATTTGGAAGCAGCTAGTGTATTCTCTCTTCAAGATATGCTCATATTCAACTCCTAAGAAACTTAGAGTTCCAAAGCTTGAAATCGTCTTATATCTATTTCACAAGCTCTGAATGCGGTTTCTGGCATATGGGCATACCCCTGATAGAGTATCGGCCCACCATCAAACCTTTTCCTTTTGGATGAAATTTGAGTGTTGACTTTCATGAAACGCACAGTTTGAAAAACTTTGTTTCTGAATGCGGGAAAAGTTAAAGTTTTTATAAGGCCTATATCTAAAGCTCCTAAAGGAGCACATGGCTACCTTTGGGATATATGATATGGAACCACTCACCATCATACATATTTCATTTGGAAGCAGCTAGTGTAATCTCTCTTGAAGATATGCTCATATTCAACTCCTAAGAAACTTAGAGTTCCAAAGCTTGAAATCGTCTTATATCTATTTCACCAGCTCTGAATGCGGTTTCTGGCTTATGGGCATACCCCTGATAGAGTATCGGCCCACCATCAAACCTTTTCCTTTTGGATGAAATTTGAGTGTGGACTTTCAAGAAACGCACAGTGTGAAAAACTTTGTTTCTGAATGCGGGAAAAGGTAAAGGTTTCATAAAGCCTATATCTAAAGCTCCTAAAGGAGCAGATGGCTACCTTTGGGATATATGATATGGAACCACTCACCATCATACATATTTCATTTGGAAGCAGCTAGTGTATTCTCTCTTGAAGATATGCTCATATTCAACTCCTAAGAAACTTAGAGTTCCAAAGCTTGAAACCGTCATATATTTACTTCACTAGCTCTGAATGCGGTTTCTGGCAAATGGGCATACTCCTGATAGAGTATTGGCCCACCATCAAACCTTTTGCTTTTGGATGAAATTTGAGTGTTGACTTTCAAAAAATGCGCACTCTGAAAAACTTTGTTTCTGAATGCGGGAAAAGTTAAAGTTTTTATAAGGCCTATATCTAAAGCTCCTAAAGGAGCACATGGCTACCTTTGGGATATATGATATGGAACCACTCACCATCATACATATTTCATTTGGAAGCAGCTAGTGTATTCACTCTTGAAGATATGCTCATATTCAACTCCTAAGAAACTTAGAGTTCCAAAGCTTGGAAACCGTCATATATTTACTTCACAAGCTCTGAATGCGGTTTCTGGCAAATGGGCATACTCCTGATAGAGTATTGGCCCACCATCAAACCTTTTGCTTTTGGATGAAATTTGAGTGTTGACTTTCAAAAAATGCGCACTCTGAAAAACTTTGTTTCTGAATGCGGGAAAAGTTAAAGTTTTTATAAGGCCTATATCTAAAGCTCCTAAAGGAGCACATGGCTACCTTTGGGATATATGATATGGAACCACTCACCATCATACATATTTCATTTGGGAGCAGCTAGTGTAATATCTCTTGAAGATATGCTCATATTCAACTCCTAAGAAACTTAGAGTTCCAAAGCTTGAAATCGTCTTATATCTATTTCACCAGCTCTGAATGCGGTTTCTGGCTTATGGGCATACCCCTGATAGAGTATCGGCCCACCATCAAACCTTTTCCTTTTGGATGAAATTTGAGTGTTGACTTTCAAGAAACGCAAGGTGTGAAAAACTTTGTTTCTTAATGCGGGAAAAGGTAAAGGTTTCATAAAGCCTATATCTAAAGCTCCTAAAGGAGCAGATGGCTACCTTTGGGATATATGATATGGAACCACTCACCATCATACATATTTCATTTGGAAGCAGCTAGTGTATTCTCTCTTCAAGATATGCTCATATTCAACTCCTAAGAAACTTAGAGTTCCAAAGCTTGAAATCGTCTTATATCTATTTCACAAGCTCTGAATGCGGTTTCTGGCATATGGGCATACCCCTGATAGAGTATCGGCCCACCATCAAACCTTTTCCTTTTGGATGAAATTTGAGTGTTGACTTTCAAGAAACGCACAGTTTGAAAAACTTTGTTTCTGAATGCGGGAAAAGTTAAAGTTTTTATAAGGCCTATATCTAAAGCTCCTAAAGGAGCACATGGCTACCTTTGGGATATATGATATGGAACCACTCACCATCATACATATTTCATTTGGAAGCAGCTAGTGTATTCTCTCTTGAAGATATGCTCATATTCAACTCCTAAGAAACTTAGAGTTCCAAAGCTTGAAATCGTCTTATATCTATTTCACCAGCTCTGAATGCGGTTTCTGGCTTATGGCAATACCCCTGATAGAGTATCGGCCCACCATCAAACCTTTTCCTTTTGGATGAAATTTGAGTGTTGACTTTCAAAAAAAGCGCACTCTAAAAAACTTTGTTTCTGAATGCGGGAAAAGTTAAAGTTTTTATAAGGCCTATATCTAAAGCTCCTAAAGGAGCACATGGCTACCTTTGGGATATATGATATGGAACCACTCACCATCATACATATTTCATTTGGGAGCAGCTAGTGTAATCTCTCTTGAAGATATGCTCATATTCAACTCCTAAGAAACTTAGAGTTCCAAAGCTTGAAATCGTCTTATATCTATTTCACCAGCTCTGAATGCGGTTTCTGGCTTATGGGCATACCCCTGATAGAGTATCGGCCCACCATCAAACCTTTTCCTTTTGGATGAAATTTGAGTGTTGACTTTCAAAAAATGCGCACTCTGAAAAACTTTGTTTCAGAATGCGGGAAAAGTTAAAGTTTTTATAAGGCCTATATCTAAAGCTCCTAAAGGAGCACATGGCTACCTTTGGGATATATGATATGGAACCACTCACCATCATACATATTTCATTTGGGAGCAGCTAGTGTAATCTCTCTTGAAGATATGCTCATATTCAACTCCTAAGAAACTTAGAGTTCCAAAGCTTGAAATCGTCTTATATCTATTTCACCAGCTCTGAATGCGGTTTCTGGCTTATGGGCATACCCCTGATAGAGTATCGGCCCACCATCAAACCTTTTCCTTTTGGATGAAATTTGAGTGTGGACTTTCAAGAAACGCACAGTGTGAAAAACTTTGTTTCTGAATGCGGGAAAAGGTAAAGGTTTCATAAAGCCTATATCTAAAGCTCCTAAAGGAGCAGATGGCTACCTTTGGGATATATGATATGGAACCACTCACCATCATACATATTTCATTTGGAAGCAGCTAGTGTATTCTCTCTTGAAGATATGCTCATATTCAACTCCTAAGAAACTTAGAGTTCCAAAGCTTGAAACCGTCATATATTTACTTCACTAGCTCTGAATGCGGTTTCTGGCAAATGGGCATACTCCTGATAGAGTATTGGCCCAACATCAAACCTTTTGCTTTTGGATGAAATTTGAGTGTTGACTTTCAAAAAATGCGCACTCTGAAAAACTTTGTTTCTGAATGCGGGAAAAGTTAAAGTTTTTATAAGGCCTATATCTAAAGCTCCTAAAGGAGCACATGGCTGCCTTTGGGATATATGATATGGAACCACTCACCATCATACATATTTCATTTGGAAGCAGCTAGTGTATTCTCTCTTGAAGATATGCTCATATTCAACTCCTAAGAAACTTAGAGTTCCAAAGCTTGAAACCGTCATATATTTACTTCACAAGCTCTGAATGCGGTTTCTGGCAAATGGGCATACTCCTGATAGAGTATTGGCCCACCATCAAACCTTTTGCTTTTGGATGAAATTTGAGTGTTGACTTTCAAAAAATGCGTACTCTAAAAAACTTTGTTTCTGAATGCGGGAAAAGTTAAAGTTTTTATAAGGCCTATATCTAAAGCTCCTAAAGGAGCACATGGCTACCTTTGGGATATATGATATGGAACCACTCACCATCATACATATTTCATTTGGAAGCAGCTAGTGTAATCTCTCTTGAAGATATGCTCATATTCAACTCCTAAGAAACTTAGAGTTCCAAAGCTTGAAATCGTCTTATATCTATTTCACCAGCTCTGAATGCGGTTTCTGGCTTATGGGCATACCCCTGATAGAGTATCGGCCCACCATCAAACCTTTTCCTTTTGGATGAAATTTGAGTGTGGACTTTCAAGAAACGCACAGTGTGAAAAACTTTGTTTCTGAATGCGGGAAAAGGTAAAGGTTTCATAAAGCCTATATCTAAAGCTCCTAAAGGAGCAGATGGCTACCTTTGGGATATATGATATGGAACCACTCACCATCATACATATTTCATTTGGAAGCAGCTAGTGTATTCTCTCTTCAAGATATGCTCTTTTTCACCAACTATGAAACTTAGAGTTCCAAAGCTTGAAATCGTCTTATATCTATTTCACCAGCTCTGAATGCGGTTTCTGGCTTATGGGCATACCCCTGATAGAGTATCGGCCCACCATCAAACCTTTTGCTTTTGGATGAAATTTGAGTGTTGACTTTCAAAAAAAGGGCACTCTGAAAAACTTTGTTTCTGAATGCGGGAAAAGTTAAAGGTTTCATAAAGCCTATATCTAAAGCTCCTAAAGGAGCAGATGGCTACCTTTGGGATATATGATATGGAACCACTCACCATCATACATATTTCATTTGGAAGCAGCTAGTGTATTCACTCTTGAAGATATGCTCATATTCAACTCCTAAGAAACTTAGAGTTCCAAAGCTTGAAACCGTCATATATTTACTTCACAAGCTCTGAATGCGGTTTCTGTCTTATGGGCATACTCCTGATAGAGTATTGGCCCACCATCAAACCTTTTGCTTTTGGATGAAATTTGAGTGTTGACTTTCAAAAAATGCGCACTCTGAAAAACTTTGTTTCTGAATGCGGGAAAAGTTAAAGTTTTTATAAGGCCTATATCTAAAGCTCCTAAAGGAGCACATGGCTGCCTTTGGGATATATGATATGGAACCACTCACCATCATACATATTTCATTTGGAAGCAGCTAGTGTATTCTCTCTTGAAGATATGCTCATATTCAACTCCTAAGAAACTTAGAGTTCCAAAGCTTGAAACCGTCATATATTTACTTCACAAGCTCTGAATGCGGTTTCTGGCAAATGGGCATACTCCTGATAGAGTATTGGCCCACCATCAAACCTTTTGCTTTTGGATGAAATTTGAGTGTTGACTTTCAAAAAATGCGTACTCTAAAAAACTTTGTTTCTGAATGCGGGAAAAGTTAAAGTTTTTATAAGGCCTATATCTAAAGCTCCTAAAGGAGCACATGGCTACCTTTGGGATATATGATATGGAACCACTCACCATCATACATATTTCATTTGGGAGCAGCTAGTGTAATCTCTCTTGAAGATATGCTCATATTCAACTCCTAAGAAACTTAGAGTTCCAAAGCTTGAAATCGTCTTATATCTATTTCACCAGCTCTGAATGCGGTTTCTGGCTTATGGGCATACCCCTGATAGAGTATCGGCCCACCATCAAACCTTTTCCTTTTGGATGAAATTTGAGTGTGGACTTTCAAGAAACGCACAGTGTGAAAAACTTTGTTTCTGAATGCGGGAAAAGGTAAAGGTTTCATAAAGCCTATATCTAAAGCTCCTAAAGGAGCAGATGGCTACCTTTGGGATATATGATATGGAACCACTCACCATCATACATATTTCATTTGGAAGCAGCTAGTGTATTCTCTCTTGAAGATATGCTCATATTCAACTCCTAAGAAACTTAGAGTTCCAAAGCTTGAACCCGTCATATATTTACTTCACTAGCTCTGAATGCGGTTTCTGGCAAATGGGCATACTCCTGATAGAGTATTGGCCCACCATCAAACCTTTTGCTTTTGGATGAAATTTTAGTGTTGACTTTCAAAAAATGCGCACTCTGAAAAACTTTGTTTCTGAATGCGGGAAAAGTTAAAGTTTTTATAAGGCCTATATCTAAAGCTCCTAAAGGAGCACATGGCTACCTTTGGGATATATGATATGGAACCACTCACCATCATACATATTTCATTTGGGAGCAGCTAGTGTAATATCTCTTGAAGATATACTCATATTCAACTCCTAAGAAACTTAGAGTTCCAAAGCTTGAAATCGTCTTATATCTATTTCACCAGCTCTGAATGCGGTTTCTGGCTTATGGGCATACCCCTGATAGAGTATCGGCCCACCATCAAACCTTTTGCTTTTGGATGAAATTTGAGTGTTGACTTTCAAAAAAAGGGCACTCTGAAAA
Organism: Conger conger; assembly: GCF_963514075.1. Taxonomy (NCBI): domain Eukaryota; kingdom Metazoa; phylum Chordata; class Actinopteri; order Anguilliformes; family Congridae; genus Conger; species Conger conger. Next base: position 65,147,818 of record NC_083765.1, on the reverse strand, counting down.
ACTTTGTTTCTGAATGCGGGAAAAGTTAAAGGTTTCATAAAGCCTATATCTAAAGCTCCTAAAGGAGCAGATGGCTACCTTTGGGATATATGATATGGAACCACTCACCATCATACATATTTCATTTGGAAGCAGCTAGTGTATTCACTCTTGAAGATATGCTCATATTCAACTCCTAAGAAACTTAGAGTTCCAAAGCTTGAAACCGTCATATATTTACTTCACAAGCTCTGAATGCGGTTTCTGTCTTATGGGCATACTCCTGATAGAGTATTGGCCCACCATCAAACCTTTTGCTTTTGGATGAAATTTGAGTGTTGACTTTCAAAAAATGCGCACTCTGAAAAACTTTGTTTCTGAATGGGGGAAAAGTTAAAGTTTTTATAAGGCCTATATCTAAAGCTCCTAAAGGAGCACATGGCTACCTTTGGGATATATGATATGGAACCACTCACCATCATACATATTTCATTTGGGAGCAGCTAGTGTAATATCTCTTGAAGATATACTCATATTCAACTCCTACGAAACTTAGAGTTCCAAAGCTTGAAATCGTCTTATATCTATTTCACCAGCTCTGAATGCGGTTTCTGGCTTATGGGCATACCCCTGATAGAGTATCGGCCCACCATCAAACCTTTTCCTTTTGGATGAAATTTGAGTGTTGACTTTCAAGAAACGCACAGTGTGAAAAACTTTGTTTCTGAATGCGGGAAAAGGTAAAGGTTTCATAAAGCCTATATCTAAAGCTCCTAAAGGAGCAGATGGCTACCTTTGGGATATATGATATGGAACCACTCACCATCATACATATTTCATTTGGAAGCAGCTAGTGTATTCTCTCTTGAAGATATGCTCATATTCAACTCCTAAGAAACTTAGAGTTCCAAAGCTTGAAACCGTCATATATTTACTTCACTAGCTCTGAATGCGGTTTCTGGCAAATGGGCATACTCCTGATAGAGTATTGGCCCACCATCAAACCTTTTGCTTTTGGATGAAATTTGAGTGTTGACTTTCAAAAAATGCGCACTCTGAAAAACTTTGTTTCTGAATGCGGGAAAAGTTAAAGTTTTTATAAGGCCTATATCTAAAGCTCCTAAAGGAGCACATGGCTACCTTTGGGATATATTATATGGAACCACTCACCATCATACATATTTCATTTGGGAGCAGCTAGTGTAATATCTCTTGAAGATATGCTCATATTCAACTCCTAAGAAACTTAGAGTTCCAAAGCTTGAAATCGTCTTATATCTATTTCACCAGCTCTGAATGCGGTTTCTGGCTTATGGGCATACCCCTGATAGAGTATCGGCCCACCATCAAACCTTTTCCTTTTGGATGAAATTTGAGTGTTGACTTTCAAGAAACGCACAGTTTGAAAAACTTTGTTTCTGAATGCGGGAAAAGGTAAAGGTTTCATAAAGCCTATATCTAAAGCTCCTAAAAGAGCAGATGGCTACCTTTGGGATATATGATATGGAACCACTCACCATCATACATATTTCATTTGGAAGCAGCTAGTGTATTCTCTCTTGAAGATATGCTCATATTCAACTCCTAAGAAATTTAGAGTTCCAAAGCTTGAAACCGTCAAATATTTACTTCACAAGCTCTGAATGCGGTTTCTGGCAAATGGGCATACTCCTGATAGAGTATTGGCCCACCATCAAACCTTTTGCTTTTGGATGAAATTTGAGTGTTGACTTTCAAAAAATGCGCACTCTGAAAAACTTTGTTTCTGAATGCGGTAAAGTTAAAGGTTTCATAAAGCCTATATCTAAAGCTCCTAAAGGAGCAGATGGCTACCTTTGGGATATATGATATGGAACCACTCACCATCATACATATTTCATTTGGAAGCAGCTAGTGTATTCACTCTTGAAGATATGCTCATATTCAACTCCTAAGAAACTTAGAGTTCCAAAGCTTGAAACCGTCATATATTTACTTCACAAGCTCTGAATGCGGTTTCTGGCAAATGGGCATACTCCTGATAGAGAATTGGCCCACCATCAAACCTTTTGCTTTTGGATGAAATTTGAGTGTTGACTTTCAAAAAATGCGCACTCTGAAAAACTTTGTTTCTGAATACGGGAAAAGTTAAAGTTTTTATAAGGCCTATATCTAAAGCTCCTAAAGGAGCACATGGCTACCTTTGGGATATATGATATCGAACCAGTCACCATCATACATATTTCATTTGGGAGCAGCTAGTGTAATATCTCTTGAAGATATGCTCATATTCAACTCCTAAGAAACTTAGAGTTCCAAAGCTTGAAACCGTCATATATTTACTTCACAAGCTCTGAATGCGGTTTCTGGCAAATGGGCATACTCCTGATAGAGTATTGGCCCACCATCAAACCTTTTGCTTTTGGATGAAATTTGAGTGTTGACTTACAAAAAATGCGCACTCTAAAAAACTTTGTTTCTGAATGCGGGAAAAGTTAAAGTTTTTATAAGGCCTATATCTAAAGCTCCTAAAGGAGCACATGGCTACCTTTGGGATATATGATATGGAACCACTCACCATCATACATATTTCATTTGGGAGCAGCTAGTGTAATCTCTCTTGAAGATATGCTCATATTCAACTCCTAAGAAACTTAGAGTTCCAAAGCTTGAAACCGTCATATATTTACTTCAATAGCTCTGAATGCGGTTTCTGGCAAATGGGCATACTCCTGATAGAGTATTGGCCCACCATCAAACCTTTTGCTTTTGGATGAAATTTGAGTGTTGACTTTCAAAAAATGCGCACTCTGAAAAACTTTGTTTCTGAATGCGGGAAAAGTTAAAGTTTTTATAAGGCCTATATCTAAAGCTCCTAAAGGAGCACATGGCTACCTTTGGGATATATGATATGGAACCACTCACCATCATACATATTTCATTTGGGAGCAGCTAGTGTAATATCTCTTGAAGATATGCTCATATTCAACTCCTAAGAAACTTAGAGTTCCAAAGCTTGAAATCGTCTTATATCTATTTCACCAGCTCTGAATGCAGTTTAGGCTTATGGGCATACCCCTGATAGAGTATCGGCCCACCATCAAACCTTTTGCTTTTGGATGAAATTTGAGTGTTGACTTTCAAAAAATGCGCACTCTGAAAAACTTTGTTTCTGAATGCGGGAAAAGTTAAAGGTTTCATAAAGCCTATATCTAAAGCTCCTAAAGGAGCAGATGGCTACCTTTGGGATATATGATATGGAACCACTCACCATCATACATATTTCATTTGGAAGCAGCTAGTGTATTCACTCTTGAAGATATGCTCATATTCAACTCCTAAGAAACTTAGAGTTCCAAAGCTTGAAACCGTCATATATTTACTTCACAAGCTCTGAATGCGGTTTCTGTCTTATGGGCATACCCCTGATAGAGTATCGGCCCACCATCAAACCTTTTCCTTTTGGATGAAATTTGAGTTTTGACTTTCAAGAAACGCACAGTGTGAAAAACTTTGTTTCTGAATGCGGGAAAAGGTAAAGGTTTCATAAAGCCTATATCTAAAGCTCCTAAAGGAGCACATGGCTACCTTTGGGATATATGATATGGAACCACTCACCATCATACATATTTCATTTGGAAGCAGCTAGTGTATTCTCTCTTGAAGATATGCTCATATTCAACTCCTAAGAAACTTAGAGTTCCAAAGCTTGAAACCGTCATATATTTACTTCACTAGCTCTGAATGCGGTTTCTGGCAAATGGGCATACTCCTGATAGAGTATTGGCCCACCATCAAACCTTTTGCTTTTGGATGAAATTTGAGTGTTGACTTTCAAAAAATGCGCACTCTGAAAAACTTTGTTTCTGAATGCGGGAAAAGTTAAAGTTTTTATAAGGCCTATATCTAAAGCTCCTAAAGGAGCACATGGCTACCTTTGGGATATATGATATGGAACCACTCACCATCATACATATTTCATTTGGAAGCAGCTAGTGTATTCTCTCTTGAAGATATGCTCATATTCAACTCCTAAGAAACTTAGAGTTCCAAAGCTTGAAACCGTCATATATTTACTTCACAAGCTCTGAATGCGGTTTCTGGCAAATGGGCATACTCCTGATAGAGTATTGGCCCACCATCAAACCTTTTGCTTTTGGATGAAATTTGAGTGTTGACTTTCAAAAAATGCGCACTCTAAAAAACTTTGTTTCTGAATGCGGGAAAAGTTAAAGTTTTTATAAGGCCTATATCTAAAGCTCCTAAAGGAGCACATGGCTACCTTTGGGATATATGATATGGAACCACTCACCATCATACATATTTCATTTGGGAGCAGCTAGTGTAATCTCTCTTGAAGATATGCTCATATTCAACTCCTAAGAAACTTAGAGTTCCAAAGCTTGAAATCGTCTTATATCTATTTCACCAGCTCTGAATGCGGTTTCTGGCTTATGGGCATACCCCTGATAGAGTATCGGCCCACCATCAAACCTTTTCCTTTTGGATGAAATTTGAGTGTGGACTTTCAAGAAACGCACAGTGTGAAAAACTTTGTTTCTGAATGCGGGAAAAGGTAAAGGTTTCATAAAGCCTATATCTAAAGCTCCTAAAGGAGCAGATGGCTACCTTTGGGATATATGATATGGAACCACTCACCATCATACATATTTCATTTGGAAGCAGCTAGTGTATTCTCTCTTGAAGATATGCTCATATTCAACTCCTAAGAAACTTAGAGTTCCAAAGCTTGAAACCGTCATATATTTACTTCACAAGCTCTGAATGCGGTTTCTGTCTTATGGGCATACTCCTGATAGAGTATTGGCCCACCATCAAACCTTTTGCTTTTGGATGAAATTTGAGTGTTGACTTTCAAAAAATGCTCACTCTGAAAAACTTTGTTTCTGAATGCGGGAAAAGTTAAAGTTTTTATAAGGCCTATATCTAAAGCTTCTAAAGGAGCACATGGCTACCTTTGGGATATATGATATGGAACCACTCACCATCATACATATTTCATTTGGGAGCAGCTAGTGTAATCTCTCTTGAAGATATGCTCATATTCAACTCCTAAGAAACTTAGAGTTCCAAAGCTTGAAATGGTCTTATATCTATTTCACCAGCTCTGAATGCGGTTTCTGGCTTATGGGCATACCCCTGATAGAGTATCGGCCCACCATCAAACCTTTTCCTTTTGGATGAAATTTGAGTGTGGACTTTCAAGAAACGCACAGTGTGAAAAACTTTGTTTCTGAATGCGGGAAAAGGTAAAGGTTTCATAAAGCCTATATCTAAAGCTCCTAAAGGAGCAGATGGCTACCTTTGGGATATATGATATGGAACCACTCACCATCATACATATTTCATTTGGAAGCAGCTAGTGTATTCTCTCTTGAAGATATGCTCATATTCAACTCCTAAGAAACTTAGAGTTCCAAAGCTTGAAACCGTCATATATTTACTTCACTAGCTCTGAATGCGGTTTCTGGCAAATGGGCATACTCCTGATAGAGTATTGGCCCACCATCAAACCTTTTGCTTTTGGATGAAATTTGAGTGTTGACTTTCAAAAAATGCGCACTCTGAAAAACTTTGTTTCTGAATACGGGAAAAGTTAAAGTTTTTATAAGGCCTATATCTAAAGCTCCTAAAGGAGCACATGGCTACCTTTGGGATATATGATATGGAACCAGTCACCATCATACATATTTCATTTGGGAGCAGCTAGTGTAATATCTCTTGAAGATATGCTCATATTCAACTCCTAAGAAACTTAGAGTTCCAAAGCTTGAAACCGTCATATATTTACTTCACAAGCTCTGAATGCGGTTTCTGGCAAATGGGCATACTCCTGATAGAGTATTGGCCCACCATCAAACCTTTTGCTTTTGGATGAAATTTGAGTGTTGACTTACAAAAAATGCGCACTCTAAAAAACTTTGTTTCTGAATGCGGGAAAAGTTAAAGTTTTTATAAGGCCTATATCTAAAGCTCCTAAAGGAGCACATGGCTACCTTTGGGATATATGATATGGAACCACTCACCATCATACATATTTCATTTGGGAGCAGCTAGTGTAATCTCTCTTGAAGATATGCTCATATTCAACTCCTAAGAAACTTAGAGTTCCAAAGCTTGAAACCGTCATATATTTACTTCACTAGCTCTGAATGCGGTTTCTGGCAAATGGGCATACTCCTGATAGAGTATTGGCCCACCATCAAACCTTTTGCTTTTGGATGAAATTTGAGTGTTGACTTTCAAAAAATGCGCACTCTGAAAAACTTTGTTTCTGAATGCGGGAAAAGTTAAAGTTTTTATAAGGCCTATATCTAAAGCTCCTAAAGGAGCACATGGCTACCTTTGGGATATATGATATGGAACCACTCACCATCATACATATTTCATTTGGGAGCAGCTAGTGTAATATCTCTTGAAGATATGCTCATATTCAACTCCTAAGAAACTTAGAGTTCCAAAGCTTGAAATCGTCTTATATCTATTTCACCAGCTCTGAATGCAGTTTCTGGCTTATGGGCATACCCCTGATAGAGTATCGGCCCACCATCAAACCTTTTGCTTTTGGATGAAATTTGAGTGTTGACTTTCAAAAAATGCGCACTCTGAAAAACTTTGTTTCTGAATGCGGGAAAAGTTAAAGGTTTCATAAAGCCTATATCTAAAGCTCCTAAAGGAGCAGATGGCTACCTTTGGGATATATGATATGGAACCACTCACCATCATACATATTTCATTTGGAAGCAGCTAGTGTATTCACTCTTGAAGATATGCTCATATTCAACTCCTAAGAAACTTAGAGTTCCAAAGCTTGAAACCGTCATATATTTACTTCACTAGCTCTGAATGCGGTTTCTGGCAAATGGGCATACTCCTGATAGAGTATTGGCCCACCATCAAACCTTTTGCTTTTGGATGAAATTTGAGTGTTGACTTTCAAAAAATGCGCACTCTGAAAAACTTTGTTTCTGAATGCGGGAAAAGTTAAAGTTTTTATAAGGCCTATATCTAAAGCTCCTAAAGGAGCACATGGCTACCTTTGGGATATATGATATGGAACCACTCACCATCATACATATTTCATTTGGAAGCAGCTAGTGTATTCTCTCTTGAAGATATGCTCATATTCAACTCCTAAGAAACTTAGAGTTCCAAAGCTTGAAACCGTCATATATTTACTTCACAAGCTCTGAATGCGGTTTCTGGCAAATGGGCATACTCCTGATAGAGTATTGGCCCACCATCAAACCTTTTGCTTTTGGATGAAATTTGAGTGTTGACTTTCAAAAAATGCGCACTCTAAAAAACTTTGTTTCTGAATGCGGGAAAAGTTAAAGTTTTTATAAGGCCTATATCTAAAGCTCCTAAAGGAGCACATGGCTACCTTTGGGATATATGATATGGAACCACTCACCATCATACATATTTCATTTGGGAGCAGCTAGTGTAATCTCTCTTGAAGATATGCTCATATTCAACTCCTAAGAAACTTAGAGTTCCAAAGCTTGAAATCGTCTTATATCTATTTCACCAGCTCTGAATGCGGTTTCTGGCTTATGGGCATACCCCTGATAGAGTATCGGCCCACCATCAAACCTTTTCCTTTTGGATGAAATTTGAGTGTGGACTTTCAAGAAACGCACAGTGTGAAAAACTTTGTTTCTGAATGCGGGAAAAGGTAAAGGTTTCATAAAGCCTATATCTAAAGCTCCTAAAGGAGCAGATGGCTACCTTTGGGATATATGATATGGAACCACTCACCATCATACATATTTCATTTGGAAGCAGCTAGTGTATTCTCTCTTGAAGATATGCTCATATTCAACTCCTAAGAAACTTAGAGTTCCAAAGCTTGAAACCGTCATATATTTACTTCACAAGCTCTGAATGCGGTTTCTGTCTTATGGGCATACTCCTGATAGAGTATTGGCCCACCATCAAACCTTTTGCTTTTGGATGAAATTTGAGTGTTGACTTTCAAAAAATGCTCACTCTGAAAAACTTTGTTTCTGAATGCGGGAAAAGTTAAAGTTTTTATAAGGCCTATATCTAAAGCTCCTAAAGGAGCACATGGCTACCTTTGGGATATATGATATGGAACCACTCACCATCATACATATTTCATTTGGGAGCAGCTAGTGTAATCTCTCTTGAAGATATGCTCATATTCAACTCCTAAGAAACTTAGAGTTCCAAAGCTTGAAATGGTCTTATATCTATTTCACCAGCTCTGAATGCGGTTTCTGGCTTATGGGCATACCCCTGATAGAATATCGGCCCACCATCAAACCTTTTCCTTTTGGATGAAATTTGAGTGTGGACTTTCAAGAAACGCACAGTGTGAAAAACTTTGTTTCTGAATGCGGGAAAAGGTAAAGGTTTCATAAAGCCTATATCTAAAGCTCCTAAAGGAGCAGATGGCTACCTTTGGGATATATGATATGGAACCACTCACCATCATACATATTTCATTTGGAAGCAGCTAGTGTATTCTCTCTTGAAGATATGCTCATATTCAACTCCTAAGAAACTTAGAGTTCCAAAGCTTGAAACCGTCATATATTTACTTCACTAGCTCTGAATGCGGTTTCTGGGAAATGGGCATACTCCTGATAGAGTATTGGCCCACCATCAAACCTTTTGCTTTTGGATGAAATTTGAGTGTTGACTTTCAAAAAATGCGCACTCTGAAAAACTTTGTTTCTGAATACGATAAAAGTTAAAGTTTTTATAAGGCCTATATCTAAAGCTCCTAAAGGAGCACATGGCTACCTTTGGGATATATGATATCGAACCAGTCACCATCATACATATTTCATTTGGGAGCAGCTAGTGTAATATCTCTTGAAGATATGCTCATATTCAACTCCTAAGAAACTTAGAGTTCCAAAGCTTGAAACCGTCATATATTTACTTCACAAGCTCTGAATGCGGTTTCTGGCAAATGGGCATACTCCTGATAGAGTATTGGCCCACCATCAAACCTTTTGCTTTTGGATGAAATTTGAGTGTTGACTTACAAAAAATGCGCACTCTAAAAAACTTTGTTTCTGAATGCGGGAAAAGTTAAAGTTTTTATAAGGCCTATATCTAAAGCTCCTAAAGGAGCACATGGCTACCTTTGGGATATATGATATGGAACCACTCACCATCATACATATTTCATTTGGGAGCAGCTAGTGTAATCTCTCTTGAAGATATGCTCATATTCAACTCCTAAGAAACTTAGAGTTCCAAAGCTTGAAACCGTCATATATTTACTTCACTAGCTCTGAATGCGGTTTCTGGCAAATGGGCATACTCCTGATAGAGTATTGGCCCACCATCAAACCTTTTGCTTTTGGATGAAATTTGAGTGTTGACTTTCAAAAAATGCGCACTCTGAAAAACTTTGTTTCTGAATGCGGGAAAAGTTAAAGTTTTTATAAGGCCTATATCTAAAGCTCCTAAAGGAGCAGATGGCTACCTTTGGGATATATGATATGGAACCACTCACCATCATACATATTTCATTTGGAAGCAGCTAGTGTATTCACTCTTGAAGATATGCTCATATTCAACTCCTAAGAAACTTAGAGTTCCAAAGCTTGAAACCGTCATATATTTACTTCACAAGCTCTGAATGCGGTTTCTGTCTTATGGGCATACTCCTGATAGAGTATTGGCCCACCATCAAACCTTTTGCTTTTGGATGAAATTTGAGTGTTGACTTTCAAAAAATGCGCACTCTGAAAAACTTTGTTTCTGAATGCGGGAAAAGTTAAAGTTTTTATAAGGCCTATATCTAAAGCTCCTAAAGGAGCACATGGCTACCTTTGGGATATATGATATGGAACCACTCACCATCATACATATTTCATTTGGGAGCAGCTAGTGTAATCTCTCTTGAAGATATGCTCATATTCAACTCCTAAGAAACTTAGAGTTCCAAAGCTTGAAATCGTCTTATATCTATTTCACCAGCTCTGAATGCGGTTTCTGGCTTATGGGCATACCCCTGATAGAGTATCGGCCCACCATCAAACCTTTTCCTTTTGGATGAAATTTGAGTTTTGACTTTCAAGAAACGCACAGTGTGAAAAACTTTGTTTCTGAATGCGGGAAAAGGTAAAGGTTTCATAAAGCCTATATCTAAAGCTCCTAAAGGAGCACATGGCTACCTTTGGGATATATGATATGGAACCACTCACCATCATACATATTTCATTTGGAAGCAGCTAGTGTATTCTCTCTTGAAGATATGCTCATATTCAACTCCTAAGAAACTTAGAGTTCCAAAGCTTGAAACCGTCATATATTTACTTCACTAGCTCTGAATGCGGTTTCTGGCAAATGGGCATACTCCTGATAGAGTATTGGCCCACCATCAAACCTTTTGCTTTTGGATGAAATTTGAGTGTTGACTTTCAAAAAATGCGCACACTGAAAAACTTTGTTTCTGAATGCGGGAAAAGTTAAAGTTTTTATAAGGCCTATATCTAAAGCTCCTAAAGGAGCACATGGCTACCTTTGGGATATATGATATGGAACCACTCACCATCATACATATTTCATTTGGAAGCAGCTAGTGTATTCTCTCTTGAAGATATGCTCATATTCAACTCCTAAGAAACTTAGAGTTCCAAAGCTTGAAACCGTCATATATTTACTTCACAAGCTCTGAATGCGGTTTCTGGCAAATGGGCATACTCCTGATAGAGTATTGGCCCACCATCAAACCTTTTGCTTTTGGATGAAATTTGAGTGTTGACTTTCAAAAAATGCGCACTCTAAAAAACTTTGTTTCTGAATGCGGGAAAAGTTAAAGTTTTTATAAGGCCTATATCTAAAGCTCCTAAAGGAGCACATGGCTACCTTTGGGATATATGATATGGAACCACTCACCATCATACATATTTCATTTGGGAGCAGCTAGTGTAATCTCTCTTGAAGATATGCTCATATTCAACTCCTAAGAAACTTAGAGTTCCAAAGCTTGAAATCGTCTTATATCTATTTCACCAGCTCTGAATGCGGTTTCTGGCTTATGGGCATACCCCTGATAGAGTATCGGCCCACCATCAAACCTTTTCCTTTTGGATGAAATTTGAGTGTGGACTTTCAAGAAACGCACAGTGTGAAAAACTTTGTTTCTGAATGCGGGAAAAGGTAAAGGTTTCATAAAGCCTATATCTAAAGCTCCTAAAGGAGCAGATGGCTACCTTTGGGATATATGATATGGAACCACTCACCATCATACATATTTCATTTGGAAGCAGCTAGTGTATTCTCTCTTGAAGATATGCTCATATTCAACTCCTAAGAAACTTAGAGTTCCAAAGCTTGAAACCGTCATATATTTACTTCACAAGCTCTGAATGCGGTTTCTGTCTTATGGGCATACTCCTGATAGAGTATTGGCCCACCATCAAACCTTTTGCTTTTGGATGAAATTTGAGTGTTGACTTTCAAAAAATGCTCACTCTGAAAAACTTTGTTTCTGAATGCGGGAAAAGTTAAAGTTTTTATAAGGCCTATATCTAAAGCTCCTAAAGGAGCACATGGCTACCTTTGGGATATATGATATGGAACCACTCACCATCATACATATTTCATTTGGGAGCAGCTAGTGTAATCTCTCTTGAAGATATGCTCATATTCAACTCCTAAGAAACTTAGAGTTCCAAAGCTTGAAATCGTCTTATATCTATTTCACCAGCTCTGAATGCGGTTTCTGGCTTATGGGCATACCCCTGATAGAGTATCGGCCCACCATCAAACCTTTTCCTTTTGGATGAAATTTGAGTGTGGACTTTCAAGAAACGCACAGTGTGAAAAACTTTGTTTCTGAATGCGGGAAAAGGTAAAGGTTTCATAAAGCCTATATCTAAAGCTCCTAAAGGAGCAGATGGCTACCTTTGGGATATATAATATGGAACCACTCACCATCATACATATTTAATTTGGAAGCAGCTAGTGTATTCTCTCTTGAAGATATGCTCATATTCAACTCCTAAGAAACTTAGAGTTCCAAAGCTTGAAACCGTCATATATTTACTTCACTAGCTCTGAATGCGGTTTCTGGCAAATGGGCATACTCCTGATAGAGTATTGGCCCACCATCAAACCTTTTGCTTTTGGATGAAATTTTAGTGTTGACTTTCAAAAAATGCGCACTCTGAAAAACTTTGTTTCTGAATGCGGGAAAAGTTAAAGTTTTTATAAGGCCTATATCTAAAGCTCCTAAAGGAGCACATGGCTACCTTTGGGATATATGATATGGAACCACTCACCATCATACATATTTCATTTGGGAGCAGCTAGTGTAATATCTCTTGAAGATATGCTCATATTCAACTCCTAAGAAACTTAGAGTTCCAAAGCTTGAAATCGTCTTATATCTATTTCACCAGCTCTGAATGCGGTTTCTGGCTTATGGGCATACCCCTGATAGAGTATCGGCCCACCATCAAACCTTTTGCTTTTGGATGAAATTTGAGTGTTGACTTTCAAAAAATGCGCACTCTGAAAAACTTTGTTTCTGAATGCGGGAAAAGTTAAAGGTTTCATAAAGCCTATATCTAAAGCTCCTAAAGGAGCAGATGGCTACCTTTGGGATATATGATATGGAACCACTCACCATCATACATATTTCATTTGGAAGCAGCTAGTGTATTCACTCTTGAAGATATGCTCATATTCAACTCCTAAGAAACTTAGAGTTCCAAAGCTTGAAACCGTCATATATTTACTTCACAAGCTCTGAATGCGGTTTCTGTCTTATGGGCATACTCCTGATAGAGTATTGGCCCACCATCAAACCTTTTGCTTTTGGATGAAATTTGAGTGTTGACTTTCAAAAAATGCGCACTCTGAAAAACTTTGTTTCTGAATGCGGGAAAAGTTAAAGTTTTTATAAGGCCTATATCTAAAGCTCCTAAAGGAGCACATGGCTACCTTTGGGATATATGATATGGAACCACTCACCATCATACATATTTCATTTGGGAGCAGCTAGTGTAATATCTCTTGAAGATATACTCATATTCAACTCCTAAGAAACTTAGAGTTCCAAAGCTTGAAATCGTCTTATATCTATTTCACCAGCTCTGAATGCGGTTTCTGGCTTATGGGCATACCCCTGATAGAGTATCGGCCCACCATCAAACCTTTTCCTTTTGGATGAAATTTGAGTGTTGACTTTCAAGAAACGCACAGTGTGAAAAACTTTGTTTCTGAATGCGGGAAAAGGTAAAGGTTTCATAAAGCCTATATCTAAAGCTCCTAAAGTAGCAGATGGCTACCTTTGGGATATATGATATGGAACCACTCACCATCATACATATTTCATTTGGAAGCAGCTAGTGTATTCTCTCTTGAAGATATGCTCATATTCAACTCCTAAGAAACTTAGAGTTCCAAAGCTTGAAACCGTCATATATTTACTTCACTAGCTCTGAATGCGGTTTCTGGCAAATGGGCATACTCCTGATAGAGTATTGGCCCACCATCAAACCTTTTGCTTTTGGATGAAATTTGAGTGTTGACTTTCAAAAAATGCGCACTCTGAAAAACTTTGTTTCTGAATGCGGGAAAAGTTAAAGTTTTTATAAGGCCTATATCTAAAGCTCCTAAAGGAGCACATGGCTACCTTTGGGATATATTATATGGAACCACTCACCATCATACATATTTCATTTGGAAGCAGCTAGTGTATTCTCTCTTGAAGATATGCTCATATTCAACTCCTAAGAAATTTAGAGTTCCAAAGCTTGAAACCGTCAAATATTTACTTCACAAGCTCTGAATGCGGTTTCTGGCAAATGGGCATACTCCTGATAGAGTATTGGCCCACCATCAAACCTTTTGCTTTTGGATGAAATTTGAGTGTTGACTTTCAAAAAATGCGCACTCTGAAAAACTTTGTTTCTGAATGCGGGAAAAGTTAAAGGTTTCATAAAGCCTATATCTAAAGCTCCTAAAGGAGCAGATGGCTACCTTTGGGATATATGATATGGAACCACTCACCATCATACATATTTCATTTGGAAGCAGCTAGTGTATTCACTCTTGAAGATATGCTCATATTCAACTCCTAAGAAACTTAGAGTTCCAAAGCTTGAAACCGTCATATATTTACTTCACAAGCTCTGAATGCGGTTTCTGGCAAATGGGCATACTCCTGATAGAGTATTGGCCCACCATCAAACCTTTTGCTTTTGGATGAAATTTGAGTGTTGACTTTCAAAAAATGCGCACTCTGAAAAACTTTGTTTCTGAATACGGGAAAAGTTAAAGTTTTTATAAGGCCTATATCTAAAGCTCCTAAAGGAGCACATGGCTACCTTTGGGATATATGATATCGAACCAGTCACCATCATACATATTTCATTTGGGAGCAGCTAGTGTAATATCTCTTGAAGATATGCTCATATTCAACTCCTAAGAAACTTAGAGTTCCAAAGCTTGAAACCGTCATATATTTACTTCACAAGCTCTGAATGCGGTTTCTGGCAAATGGGCATACTCCTGATAGAGTATTGGCCCACCATCAAACCTTTTGCTTTTGGATGAAATTTGAGTGTTGACTTACAAAAAATGCGCACTCTAAAAAACTTTGTTTCTGAATGCGGGAAAAGGTAAAGGTTTCATAAAGCCTATATCTAAAGCTCCTAAAGGAGCAGATGGCTACCTTTGGGATATATGATATGGAACCACTCACCATCATACATATTTCATTTGGAAGCAGCTAGTGTATTCTCTCTTGAAGATATGCTCATATTCAACTCCTAAGAAACTTAGAGTTCCAAAGCTTGAAACCGTCATATATTTACTTCACTAGCTCTGAATGCGCTTTCTGGCAAATGGGCATACTCCTGATAGAGTATTGGCCCACCATCAAACCTTTTGCTTTTGGATGAAATTTTAGTGTTGACTTTCAAAAAATGCGCACTCTGAAAAACTTTGTTTCTGAATGCGGGAAAAGTTAAAGTTTTTATAAGGCCTATATCTAAAGCTCCTAAAGGAGCACATGGCTACCTTTGGGATATATGATATGGAACCACTCACCATCATACATATTTCATTTGGGAGCAGCTAGTGTAATATCTCTTGAAGATATGCTCATATTCAACTCCTAAGAAACTTAGAGTTCCAAAGCTTGAAATCGTCTTATATCTATTTCACCAGCTCTGAATGCGGTTTCTGGCTTATGGGCATACCCCTGATAGAGTATCGGCCCACCATCAAACCTTTTGCTTTTGGATGAAATTTGAGTGTTGACTTTCAAAAAATGCGCACTCTGAAAAACTTTGTTTCTGAATGCGGGAAAAGTTAAAGGTTTCATAAAGCCTATATCTAAAGCTCCTAAAGGAGCAGATGGCTACCTTTGGGATATATGATATGGAACCACTCACCATCATACATATTTCATTTGGAAGCAGCTAGTGTATTCACTCTTGAAGATATGCTCATATTCAACTCCTAAGAAACTTAGAGTTCCAAAGCTTGAAACCGTCATATATTTACTTCACAAGCTCTGAATGCGGTTTCTGTCTTATGGGCATACTCCTGATAGAGTATTGGCCCACCATCAAACCTTTTGCTTTTGGATGAAATTTGAGTGTTGACTTTCAAAAAATGCGCACTCTGAAAAACTTTGTTTCTGAATGCGGGAAAAGTTAAAGTTTTTATAAGGCCTATATCTAAAGCTCCTAAAGGAGCACATGGCTACCTTTGGGATATATGATATGGAACCACTCACCATCATACATATTTCATTTGGGAGCAGCTAGTGTAATATCTCTTGAAGATATACTCATATTCAACTCCTAAGAAACTTAGAGTTCCAAAGCTTGAAATCGTCTTATATCTATTTCACCAGCTCTGAATGCGGTTTCTGGCTTATGGGCATACCCCTGATAGAGTATCGGCCCACCATCAAACCTTTTCCTTTTGGATGAAATTTGAGTGTTGACTTTCAAGAAACGCACAGTGTGAAAAACTTTGTTTCTGAATGCGGGAAAAGGTAAAGGTTTCATAAAGCCTATATCTAAAGCTCCTAAAGGAGCAGATGGCTACCTTTGGGATATATGATATGGAACCACTCACCATCATACATATTTCATTTGGAAGCAGCTAGTGTATTCTCTCTTGAAGATATGCTCATATTCAACTCCTAAGAAACTTAGAGTTCCAAAGCTTGAAACCGTCATATATTTACTTCACTAGCTCTGAATGCGGTTTCTGGCAAATGGGCATACTCCTGATAGAGTATTGGCCCACCATCAAACCTTTTGCTTTTGGATGAAATTTGAGTGTTGACTTTCAAAAAATGCGCACTCTGAAAAACTTTGTTTCTGAATGCGGGAAAAGTTAAAGTTTTTATAAGGCCTATATCTAAAGCTCCTAAAGGAGCACATGGCTACCTTTGGGATATATTATATGGAACCACTCACCATCATACATATTTCATTTGGAAGCAGCTAGTGTATTCTCTCTTGAAGATATGCTCATATTCAACTCCTAAGAAATTTAGAGTTCCAAAGCTTGAAACCGTCAAATATTTACTTCACAAGCTCTGAATGCGGTTTCTGGCAAATGGGCATACTCCTGATAGAGTATTGGCCCACCATCAAACCTTTTGCTTTTGGATGAAATTTGAGTGTTGACTTTCAAAAAATGCGCACTCTGAAAAACTTTGTTTCTGAATGCGGGAAAAGTTAAAGGTTTCATAAAGCCTATATCTAAAGCTCCTAAAGGAGCAGATGGCTACCTTTGGGATATATGATATGGAACCACTCACCATCATACATATTTCATTTGGAAGCAGCTAGTGTATTCACTCTTGAAGATATGCTCATATTCAACTCCTAAGAAACTTAGAGTTCCAAAGCTTGAAACCGTCATATATTTACTTCACAAGCTCTGAATGCGGTTTCTGGCAAATGGGCATACTCCTGATAGAGTATTGGCCCACCATCAAACCTTTTGCTTTTGGATGAAATTTGAGTGTTGACTTTCAAAAAATGCGCACTCTGAAAAACTTTGTTTCTGAATACGGGAAAAGTTAAAGTTTTTATAAGGCCTATATCTAAAGCTCCTAAAGGAGCACATGGCTACCTTTGGGATATATGATATCGAACCAGTCACCATCATACATATTTCATTTGGGAGCAGCTAGTGTAATATCTCTTGAAGATATGCTCATATTCAACTCCTAAGAAACTTAGAGTTCCAAAGCTTGAAACCGTCATATATTTACTTCACAAGCTCTGAATGCGGTTTCTGGCAAATGGGCATACTCCTGATAGAGTATTGGCCCACCATCAAACCTTTTGCTTTTGGATGAAATTTGAGTGTTGACTTACAAAAAATGCGCACTCTAAAAAACTTTGTTTCTGAATGCGGGAAAAGTTAAAGTTTTTATAAGGCCTATATCTAAAGCTCCTAAAGGAGCACATGGCTACCTTTGGCATATATGATATGGAACCACTCACCATCATACATATTTCATTTGGGAGCAGCTAGTGTAATCTCTCTTGAAGATATGCTCATATTCAACTCCTAAGAAACTTAGAGTTCCAAAGCTTGAAACCGTCATATATTTACTTCACTAGCTCTGAATGCGGTTTCTGGCAAATGGGCATACTCCTGATAGAGTATTGGCCCACCATCAAACCTTTTGCTTTTGGATGAAATTTGAGTGTTGACTTTCAAAAAATGCGCACTCTGAAAAACTTTGTTTCTGAATGCGGGAAAAGTTAAAGTTTTTATAAGGCCTATATCTAAAGCTCCTAAAGGAGCACATGGCTACCTTTGGGATATATGATATGGAACCACTCACCATCATACATATTTCATTTGGGAGCAGCTAGTGTAATATCTCTTGAAGATATGCTCATATTCAACTCCTAAGAAACTTAGAGTTCCAAAGCTTGAAATCGTCTTATATCTATTTCACCAGCTCTGAATGCAGTTTCTGGCTTATGGGCATACCCCTGATAGAGTATCGGCCCACCATCAAACCTTTTGCTTTTGGATGAAATTTGAGTGTTGACTTTCAAAAAATGCGCACTCTGAAAAACTTTGTTTCTGAATGCGGGAAAAGTTAAAGGTTTCATAAAGCCTATATCTAAAGCTCCTAAAGGAGCAGATGGCTACCTTTGGGATATATGATATGGAACCACTCACCATCATACATATTTCATTTGGAAGCAGCTAGTGTATTCACTCTTGAAGATATGCTCATATTCAACTCCTAAGAAACTTAGAGTTCCAAAGCTTGAAACCGTCATATATTTACTTCACAAGCTCTGAATGCGGTTTCTGTCTTATGGGCATACTCCTGATAGAGTATTGGCCCACCATCAAACCTTTTGCTTTTGGATGAAATTTGAGTGTTGACTTTCAAAAAATGCGCACTCTGAAAAACTTTGTTTCTGAATGCGGGAAAAGTTAAAGTTTTTATAAGGCCTATATCTAAAGCTCCTAAAGGAGCACATGGCTACCTTTGGGATATATGATATGGAACCACTCACCATCATACATATTTCATTTGGGAGCAGCTAGTGTAATCTCTCTTGAAGATATGCTCATATTCAACTCCTAAGAAACTTAGAGTTCCAAAGCTTGAAATCGTCTTATATCTATTTCACCAGCTCTGAATGCGGTTTCTGGCTTATGGGCATACCCCTGATAGAGTATCGGCCCACCATCAAACCTTTTCCTTTTGGATGAAATTTGAGTGTTGACTTTCAAGAAACGCACAGTGTGAAAAACTTTGTTTCTGAATGCGGGAAAAGGTAAAGGTTTCATAAAGCCTATATCTAAAGCTCCTAAAGGAGCACATGGCTACCTTTGGGATATATGATATGGAACCACTCACCATCATACATATTTCATTTGGAAGCAGCTAGTGTATTCTCTCTTGAAGATATGCTCATATTCAACTCCTAAGAAACTTAGAGTTCCAAAGCTTGAAACCGTCATATATTTACTTCACTAGCTCTGAATGCGGTTTCTGGCAAATGGGCATACTCCTGATAGAGTATTGGCCCACCATCAAACCTTTTGCTTTTGGATGAAATTTGAGTGTTGACTTTCAAAAAATGCGCACTCTGAAAAACTTTGTTTCTGAATGCGGGAAAAGTTAAAGTTTTTATAAGGCCTATATCTAAAGCTCCTAAAGGAGCACATGGCTACCTTTGGGATATATGATATGGAACCACTCACCATCATACATATTTCATTTGGAAGCAGCTAGTGTATTCTCTCTTGAAGATATGCTCATATTCAACTCCTAAGAAACTTAGAGTTCCAAAGCTTGAAACCGTCATATATTTACTTCACAAGCTCTGAATGCGGTTTCTGGCAAATGGGCATACTCCTGATAGAGTATTGGCCCACCATCAAACCTTTTGCTTTTGGATGAAATTTGAGTGTTGACTTTCAAAAAATGCGCACTCTGAAAAACTTTGTTTCTGAATGCGGGAAAAGTTAAAGTTTTTATAAGGCCTATATCTAAAGCTCCTAAAGGAGCACATGGCTACCTTTGGGATATATGATATGGAACCACTCACCATCATACATATTTCATTTGGGAGCAGCTAGTGTAATCTCTCTTGAAGATATGCTCATATTCAACTCCTAAGAAACTTAGAGTTCCAAAGCTTGAAATCGTCTTATATCTATTTCACCAGCTCTGAATGCGGTTTCTGGCTTATGGGCATACCCCTGATAGAGTATCGGCCCACCATCAAACCTTTTCCTTTTGGATGAAATTTGAGTGTGGACTTTCAAGAAACGCACAGTGTGAAAAACTTTGTTTCTGAATGCGGGAAAAGGTAAAGGTTTCATAAAGCCTATATCTAAAGCTCCTAAAGGAGCAGATGGCTACCTTTGGGATATATGATATGGAACCACTCACCATCATACATATTTCATTTGGAAGCAGCTAGTGTATTCTCTCTTGAAGATATGCTCATATTCAACTCCTAAGAAACTTAGAGTTCCAAAGCTTGAAACCGTCATATATTTACTTCACTAGCTCTGAATGCGGTTTCTGGCAAATGGGCATACTCCTGATAGAGTATTGGCCCACCATCAAACCTTTTGCTTTTGGATGAAATTTGAGTGTTGACTTTCAAAAAATGCGCACTCTGAAAAACTTTGTTTCTGAATGCGGGAAAAGTTAAAGTTTTTATAAGGCCTATATCTAAAGCTCCTAAAGGAGCACATGGCTACCTTTGGGATATATGATATGGAACCACTCACCATCATACATATTTCATTTGGGAGCAGCTAGTGTAATATCTCTTGAAGATATGCTCATATTCAACTCCTAAGAAACTTAGAGTTCCAAAGCTTGAAACCGTCATATATTTACTTCACAAGCTCTGAATGCGGTTTCTGTCTTATGGGCATACTCCTGATAGAGTATTGGCCCACCATCAAACCTTTTGCTTTTGGATGAAATTTGAGTGTTGACTTTCAAAAAATGCGCACTCTGAAAAACTTTGTTTCTGAATGCGGGAAAAGTTAAAGTTTTTATAAGGCCTATATCTAAAGCTCCTAAAGGAGCACATGGCTACCTTTGGGATATATGATATGGAACCACTCACCATCATACATATTTCATTTGGGAGCAGCTAGTGTAATATCTCCTTAAGATATACTCATATTCAACTCCTAAGAAACTTAGAGTTCCAAAGCTTGAAATCGTCTTATATCTATTTCACCAGCTCTGAATGCGGTTTCTGGCTTATGGGCATACCCCTGATAGAGTATCGGCCCACCATCAAACCTTTTCCTTTTGGATGAAATTTGAGTGTGGACTTTCAAGAAACGCACAGTGTGAAAAACTTTGTTTCTGAATGCGGGAAAAGGTAAAGGTTTCATAAAGCCTATATCTAAAGCTCCTAAAGGAGCAGATGGCTACCTTTGGGATATATGATATGGAACCACTCACCATCATACATATTTCATTTGGAAGCAGCTAGTGTATTCTCTCTTGAAGATATGCTCATATTCAACTCCTAAGAAACTTAGAGTTCCAAAGCTTGAAACCGTCATATATTTACTTCACTAGCTCTGAATGCGGTTTCTGGCAAATGGGCATACTCCTGATAGAGTATTGGCCCACCATCAAACCTTTTGCTTTTGGATGAAATTTGAGTGTTGACTTTCAAAAAATGCGCACTCTGAAAAACTTTGTTTCTGAATGCGGGAAAAGTTAAAGTTTTTATAAGGCCTATATCTAAAGCTCCTAAAGGAGCACATGGCTACCTTTGGGATATATGATATGGAACCACTCACCATCATACATATTTCATTTGGGAGCAGCTAGTGTAATATCTCTTGAAGATATGCTCATATTCAACTCCTAAGAAACTTAGAGTTCCAAAGCTTGAAATCGTCTTATATCTATTTCACCAGCTCTGAATGCGGTTTCTGGCTTATGGGCATACCCCTGATAGAGTATCGGCCCACCATCAAACCTTTTGCTTTTGGATGAAATTTGAGTGTTGACTTTCAAAAAATGCGCACTCTGAAAAACTTTGTTTCTGAATGCGGGAAAAGTTAAAGGTTTCGTAAAGCCTATATCTAAAGCTCCTAAAGGAGCAGATGGCTACCTTTGGGATATATGATATGGAACCACTCACCATCATACATATTTCATTTGGAAGCAGCTAGTGTATTCACTCTTGAAGATATGCTCATATTCAACTCCTAAGAAACAGAGTTCCAAAGCTTGAAACCGTCATATATTTACTTCACAAGCTCTGAATGCGGTTTCTGTCTTATGGGCATACTCCTGATAGAGTATTGGCCCACCATCAAACCTTTTGCTTTTGGATGAAATTTGAGTGTTGACTTTCAAAAAATGCGCACTCTGAAAAACTTTGTTTCTGAATGCGGGAAAAGTTAAAGTTTTTATAAGGCCTATATCTAAAGCTCCTAAAGGAGCACATGGCTACCTTTGGGATATATGATATGGAACCACTCACCATCATACATATTTCATTTGGGAGCAGCTAGTGTAATCTCTCTTGAAGATATGCTCATATTCAACTCCTAAGAAACTTAGAGTTCCAAAGCTTGAAATCGTCTTATATCTATTTCACCAGCTCTGAATGCGGTTTCTGGCTTATGGGCATACCCCTGATAGAGTATCGGCCCACCATCAAACCTTTTCCTTTTGGATGAAATTTGAGTGTGGACTTTCAAGAAACGCACAGTGTGAAAAACTTTGTTTCTGAATGCGGGAAAAGGTAAAGGTTTCATAAAGCCTATATCTAAAGCTCCTAAAGGAGCAGATGGCTACCTTTGGGATATATGATATGGAACCACTCACCATCATACATATTTCATTTGGAAGCAGCTAGTGTATTCTCTCTTGAAGATATGCTCATATTCAACTCCTAAGAAACTTAGAGTTCCAAAGCTTGAAACCGTCATATATTTACTTCACTAGCTCTGAATGCGGTTTCTGGCAAATGGGCATACTCCTGATAGAGTATTGGCCCACCATCAAACCTTTTGCTTTTGGATGAAATTTGAGTGTTGACTTTCAAAAAATGCGCACTCTGAAAAACTTTGTTTCTGAATGCGGGAAAAGTTAAAGTTTTTATAAGGCCTATATCTAAAGCTCCTAAAGGAGCACATGGCTACCTTTGGGATATATGATATGGAACCACTCACCATCATACATATTTCATTTGGGAGCAGCTAGTGTAATATCTCTTGAAGATATGCTCATATTCAACTCCTAAGAAATTTAGAGTTCCAAAGCTTGAAATCGTCTTATATCTATTTCACCAGCTCTGAATGCGGTTTCTGGCTTATGGGCATACCCCTGATAGAGTATCGGCCCACCATCAAACCTTTTGCTTTTGGATGAAATTTGAGTGTTGACTTTCAAAAAATGCGCACTCTGAAAAACTTTGTTTCTGAATGCGGGAAAAGTTAAAGGTTTCATAAAGCCTATATCTAAAGCTCCTAAAGGAGCAGATGGCTACCTTTGGGATATATGATATGGAACCACTCACCATCATACATATTTCATTTGGAAGCAGCTAGTGTATTCACTCTTGAAGATATGCTCATATTCAACTCCTAAGAAACTTAGAGTTCCAAAGCTTGAAACCGTCATATATTTACTTCACAAGCTCTGAATGCGGTTTCTGTCTTATGGGCATACTCCTGATAGAGTATTGGCCCACCATCAAACCTTTTGCTTTTGGATGAAATTTGAGTGTTGACTTTCAAAAAATGCGCACTCTGAAAAACTTTGTTTCTGAATGCGGGAAAAGTTAAAGTTTTTATAAGGCCTATATCTAAAGCTCCTAAAGGAGCACATGGCTACCTTTGGGATATATGATATGGAACCACTCACCATCATACATATTTCATTTGGGAGCAGCTAGTGTAATATCTCTTGAAGATATACTCATATTCAACTCCTAAGAAACTTAGAGTTCCAAAGCTTGAAATCGTCTTATATCTATTTCACCAGCTCTGAATGCGGTTTCTGGCTTATGGGCATACCCCTGATAGAGTATCGGCCCACCATCAAACCTTTTCCTTTTGGATGAAATTTGAGTGTGGACTTTCAAGAAACGCACAGTGTGAAAAACTTTGTTTCTGAATGCGGGAAAAGGTAAAGGTTTCATAAAGCCTATATCTAAAGCTCCTAAAGGAGCAGATGGCTACCTTTGGGATATATGATATGGAACCACTCACCATCATACATATTTCATTTGGAAGCAGCTAGTGTATTCTCTCTTGAAGATATGCTCATATTCAACTCCTAAGAAACTTAGAGTTCCAAAGCTTGAAACCGTCATATATTTACTTCACTAGCTCTGAATGCGGTTTCTGGCAAATGGGCATACTCCTGATAGAGTATTGGCCCACCATTAACCTTTTGCTTTTGGATGAAATTTGAGTGTTGACTTTCAAAAAATGCGCACTCTGAAAAACTTTGTTTCTGAATGCGGGAAAAGTTAAAGTTTTTATAAGGCCTATATCTAAAGCTCCTAAAGGAGCACATGGCTACCTTTGGGATATATGATATGGAACCACTCACCATCATACATATTTCATTTGGGAGCAGCTAGTGTAATATCTCTTGAAGATATGCTCATATTCAACTCCTAAGAAACTTAGAGTTCCAAAGCTTGAAACCGTCATATATTTACTTCACAAGCTCTGAATGCGGTTTCTGTCTTATGGGCATACTCCTGATAGAGTATTGGCCCACCATCAAACCTTTTGCTTTTGGATGAAATTTGAGTGTTGACTTTCAAAAAATGCGCACTCTGAAAAGCTTTGTTTCTGAATGCGGGAAAAGTTAAAGTTTTTATAAGGCCTATATCTAAAGCTCCTAAAGGAGCACATGGCTACCTTTGGGATATATGATATGGAACCACTCACCATCATACATATTTCATTTGGGAGCAGCTAGTGTAATCTCTCTTGAAGATATGCTCATATTCAACTCCTAAGAAACTTAGAGTTCCAAAGCTTGAAATCGTCTTATATCTATTTCACCAGCTCTGAATGCGGTTTCTGGCTTATGGGCATACCCCTGATAGAGTATCGGCCCACCATCAAACCTTTTCCTTTTGGATGAAATTTGAGTGTGGACTTTCAAGAAACGCACAGTGTGAAAAACTTTGTTTCTGAATGCGGGAAAAGGTAAAGGTTTCATAAAGCCTATATCTAAAGCTCCTAAAGGAGCAGATGGCTACCTTTGGGATATATGATATGGAACCACTCACCATCATACATATTTCATTTGGAAGCAGCTAGTGTATTCTCTCTTGAAGATATGCTCATATTCAACTCCTAAGAAACTTAGAGTTCCAAAGCTTGAAACCGTCATATATTTACTTCACTAGCTCTGAATGCGGTTTCTGGCAAATGGGCATACTCCTGATAGAGTATTGGCCCACCATCAAACCTTTTGCTTTTGGATGAAATTTGAGTGTTGACTTTCAAAAAATGCGCACTCTGAAAAACTTTGTTTCTGAATGCGGGAAAAGTTAAAGTTTTTATAAGGCCTATATCTAAAGCTCCTAAAGGAGCACATGGCTACCTTTGGGATATATGATATGGAACCACTCACCATCATACATATTTCATTTGGGAGCAGCTAGTGTAATATCTCTTGAAGATATGCTCATATTCAACTCCTAAGAAATTTAGAGTTCCAAAGCTTGAAATCGTCTTATATCTATTTCACCAGCTCTGAATGCGGTTTCTGGCTTATGGGCATACCCCTGATAGAGTATCGGCCCACCATCAAACCTTTTGCTTTTGGATGAAATTTGAGTGTTGACTTTCAAAAAATGCGCACTCTGAAAAACTTTGTTTCTGAATGCGGGAAAAGTTAAAGGTTTCATAAAGCCTATATCTAAAGCTCCTAAAGGAGCAGATGGCTACCTTTGGGATATATGATATGGAACCACTCACCATCATACATATTTCATTTGGAAGCAGCTAGTGTATTCACTCTTGAAGATATGCTCATATTCAACTCCTAAGAAACTTAGAGTTCCAAAGCTTGAAACCGTCATATATTTACTTCACAAGCTCTGAATGCGGTTTCTGTCTTATGGGCATACTCCTGATAGAGTATTGGCCCACCATCAAACCTTTTGCTTTTGGATGAAATTTGAGTGTTGACTTTCAAAAAATGCGCACTCTGAAAAACTTTGTTTCTGAATGCGGGAAAAGTTAAAGTTTTTATAAGGCCTATATCTAAAGCTCCTAAAGGAGCACATGGCTACCTTTGGGATATATGATATGGAACCACTCACCATCATACATATTTCATTTGGGAGCAGCTAGTGTAATATCTCTTGAAGATATACTCATATTCAACTCCTAAGAAACTTAGAGTTCCAAAGCTTGAAATCGTCTTATATCTATTTCACCAGCCTTGAATGCGGTTTCTGGCTTATGGGCATACCCCTGATAGAGTATCGGCCCACCATCAAACCTTTTCCTTTTGGATGAAATTTGAGTGTGGACTTTCAAGAAACGCACAGTGTGAAAAACTTTGTTTCTGAATGCGGGAAAAGGTAAAGGTTTCATAAAGCCTATATCTAAAGCTCCTAAAGGAGCAGATGGCTACCTTTGGGATATATGATATGGAACCACTCACCATCATACATATTTCATTTGGAAGCAGCTAGTGTATTCTCTCTTGAAGATATGCTCATATTCAACTCCTAAGAAACTTAGAGTTCCAAAGCTTGAAACCGTCATATATTTACTTCACTAGCTCTGAATGCGGTTTCTGGCAAATGGGCATACTCCTGATAGAGTATTGGCCCACCATCAAACCTTTTGCTTTTGGATGAAATTTGAGTGTTGACTTTCAAAAAATGCGCACTCTGAAAAACTTTGTTTCTGAATGCGGGAAAAGTTAAAGTTTTTATAAGGCCTATATCTAAAGCTCCTAAAGGAGCACATGGCTACCTTTGGGATATATGATATGGAACCACTCACCATCATACATATTTCATTTGGGAGCAGCTAGTGTAATATCTCTTGAAGATATGCTCATATTCAACTCCTAAGAAACTTAGAGTTCCAAAGCTTGAAATCGTCTTATATCTATTTCACCAGCTCTGAATGCGGTTTCTGGCTTATGGGCATACCCCTGATAGAGTATCGGCCCACCATCAAACCTTTTGCTTTTGGATGAAATTTGAGTGTTGACTTTCAAAAAATGCGCACTCTGAAAAACTTTGTTTCTGAATGCGGGAAAAGTTAAAGGTTTCATAAAGCCTATATCTAAAGCTCCTAAAGGAGCAGATGGCTACCTTTGGGATATATGATATGGAACCACTCACCATCATACATATTTCATTTGGGAGCAGCTAGTGTAATCTCTCTTGAAGATATGCTCATATTCAACTCCTAAGAAACTTAGAGTTCCAAAGCTTGAAACCGTCATATATTTACTTCACTAGCTCTGAATGCGGTTTCTGGCAAATGGGCATACTCCTGATAGAGTATTGGCCCACCATCAAACCTTTTGCTTTTGGATGAAATTTGAGTGTTGACTTTCAAAAAATGCGCACTCTGAAAAACTTTGTTTCTGAATGCGGGAAAAGTTAAAGTTTTTATAAGGCCTATATCTAAAGCTCCTAAAGGAGCACATGGCTACCTTTGGGATATATGATATGGAACCACTCACCATCATACATATTTCATTTGGGAGCAGCTAGTGTAATATCTCTTGAAGATATGCTCATATTCAACTCCTAAGAATCTTAGAGTTCCAAAGCTTGAAATCGTCTTATATCTATTTCACCAGCTCTGAATGCGGTTTCTGGCTTATGGGCATACCCCTGATAGAGTATCGGCCCACCATCAAACCTTTTGCTTTTGGATGAAATTTGAGTGTTGACTTTCAAAAAATGCGCACTCTGAAAAACTTTGTTTCTGAATGCGGGAAAAGTTAAAGGTTTCATAAAGCCTATATCTAAAGCTCCTAAAGGAGCAGATGGCTACCTTTGGGATATATGATATGGAACCACTCACCATCATACATATTTCATTTGGAAGCAGCTAGTGTATTCACTCTTGAAGATATGCTCATATTCAACTCCTAAGAAACTTAGAGTTCCAAAGCTTGAAACCGTCATATATTTACTTCACAAGCTCTGAATGCGGTTTCTGTCTTATGGGCATACTCCTGATAGAGTATTGGCCCACCATCAAACCTTTTGCTTTTGGATGAAATTTGAGTGTTGACTTTCAAAAAATGCGCACTCTGAAAAGCTTTGTTTCTGAATGCGGGAAAAGTTAAAGTTTTTATAAGGCCTATATCTAAAGCTCCTAAAGGAGCACATGGCTACCTTTGGGATATATGATATGGAACCACTCACCATCATACATATTTCATTTGGGAGCAGCTAGTGTAATCTCTCTTGAAGATATGCTCATATTCAACTCCTAAGAAACTTAGAGTTCCAAGCTTGAAATCGTCTTATATCTATTTCACCAGCTCTGAATGCGGTTTCTGGCTTATGGGCATACCCCTGATAGAGTATCGGCCCACCATCAAACCTTTTCCTTTTGGATGAAATTTGAGTGTGGACTTTCAAGAAACGCACAGTGTGAAAAACTTTGTTTCTGAATGCGGGAAAAGGTAAAGGTTTCATAAAGCCTATATCTAAAGCTCCTAAAGGAGCAGATGGCTACCTTTGGGATATATGATATGGAACCACTCACCATCATACATATTTCATTTGGAAGCAGCTAGTGTATTCTCTCTTGAAGATATGCTCATATTCAACTCCTAAGAAACTTAGAGTTCCAAAGCTTGAAACCGTCATATATTTACTTCACTAGCTCTGAATGCGGTTTCTGGCAAATGGGCATACTCCTGATAGAGTATTGGCCCACCATCAAACCTTTTGCTTTTGGATGAAATTTGAGTGTTGACTTTCAAAAAATGCGCACTCTGAAAAACTTTGTTTCTGAATGCGGGAAAAGTTAAAGTTTTTATAAGGCCTATATCTAAAGCTCCTAAAGGAGCACATGGCTACCTTTGGGATATATGATATGGAACCACTCACCATCATACATATTTCATTTGGGAGCAGCTAGTGTAATATCTCTTGAAGATATGCTCATATTCAACTCCTAAGAAATTTAGAGTTCCAAAGCTTGAAATCGTCTTATATCTATTTCACCAGCTCTGAATGCGGTTTCTGGCTTATGGGCATACCCCTGATAGAGTATCGGCCCACCATCAAACCTTTTGCTTTTGGATGAAATTTGAGTGTTGACTTTCAAAAAATGCGCACTCTGAAAAACTTTGTTTCTGAATGCGGGAAAAGTTAAAGGTTTCATAAAGCCTATATCTAAAGCTCCTAAAGGAGCAGATGGCTACCTTTGGGATATATGATATGGAACCACTCACCATCATACATATTTCATTTGGAAGCAGCTAGTGTATTCACTCTTGAAGATATGCTCATATTCAACTCCTAAGAAACTTAGAGTTCCAAAGCTTGAAACCGTCATATATTTACTTCACAAGCTCTGAATGCGGTTTCTGTCTTATGGGCATACTCCTGATAGAGTATTGGCCCACCATCAAACCTTTTGCTTTTGGATGAAATTTGAGTGTTGACTTTCAAAAAATGCGCACTCTGAAAAACTTTGTTTCTGAATGCGGGAAAAGTTAAAGTTTTTATAAGGCCTATATCTAAAGCTCCTAAAGGAGCACATGGCTACCTTTGGGATATATGATATGGAACCACTCACCATCATACATATTTCATTTGGGAGCAGCTAGTGTAATATCTCTTGAAGATATACTCATATTCAACTCCTAAGAAACTTAGAGTTCCAAAGCTTGAAATCGTCTTATATCTATTTCACCAGCCTTGAATGCGGTTTCTGGCTTATGGGCATACCCCTGATAGAGTATCGGCCCACCATCAAACCTTTTCCTTTTGGATGAAATTTGAGTGTGGACTTTCAAGAAACGCACAGTGTGAAAAACTTTGTTTCTGAATGCGGGAAAAGGTAAAGGTTTCATAAAGCCTATATCTAAAGCTCCTAAAGGAGCAGATGGCTACCTTTGGGATATATGATATGGAACCACTCACCATCATACATATTTCATTTGGAAGCAGCTAGTGTATTCTCTCTTGAAGATATGCTCATATTCAACTCCTAAGAAACTTAGAGTTCCAAAGCTTGAAACCGTCATATATTTACTTCACTAGCTCTGAATGCGGTTTCTGGCAAATGGGCATACTCCTGATAGAGTATTGGCCCACCATCAAACCTTTTGCTTTTGGATGAAATTTGAGTGTTGACTTTCAAAAAATGCGCACTCTGAAAAACTTTGTTTCTGAATGCGGGAAAAGTTAAAGTTTTTATAAGGCCTATATCTAAAGCTCCTAAAGGAGCACATGGCTACCTTTGGGATATATGATATGGAACCACTCACCATCATACATATTTCATTTGGGAGCAGCTAGTGTAATATCTCTTGAAGATATGCTCATATTCAACTCCTAAGAAACTTAGAGTTCCAAAGCTTGAAATCGTCTTATATCTATTTCACCAGCTCTGAATGCGGTTTCTGGCTTATGGGCATACCCCTGATAGAGTATCGGCCCACCATCAAACCTTTTGCTTTTGGATGAAATTTGAGTGTTGACTTTCAAAAAATGCGCACTCTGAAAAACTTTGTTTCTGAATGCGGGAAAAGTTAAAGGTTTCATAAAGCCTATATCTAAAGCTCCTAAAGGAGCAGATGGCTACCTTTGGGATATATGATATGGAACCACTCACCATCATACATATTTCATTTGGGAGCAGCTAGTGTAATCTCTCTTGAAGATATGCTCATATTCAACTCCTAAGAAACTTAGAGTTCCAAAGCTTGAAACCGTCATATATTTACTTCACTAGCTCTGAATGCGGTTTCTGGCAAATGGGCATACTCCTGATAGAGTATTGGCCCACCATCAAACCTTTTGCTTTTGGATGAAATTTGAGTGTTGACTTTCAAAAAATGCGCACTCTGAAAAACTTTGTTTCTGAATGCGGGAAAAGTTAAAGTTTTTATAAGGCCTATATCTAAAGCTCCTAAAGGAGCACATGGCTACCTTTGGGATATATGATATGGAACCACTCACCATCATACATATTTCATTTGGGAGCAGCTAGTGTAATATCTCTTGAAGATATGCTCATATTCAACTCCTAAGAATCTTAGAGTTCCAAAGCTTGAAATCGTCTTATATCTATTTCACCAGCTCTGAATGCGGTTTCTGGCTTATGGGCATACCCCTGATAGAGTATCGGCCCACCATCAAACCTTTTGCTTTTGGATGAAATTTGAGTGTTGACTTTCAAAAAATGCGCACTCTGAAAAACTTTGTTTCTGAATGCGGGAAAAGTTAAAGGTTTCATAAAGCCTATATCTAAAGCTCCTAAAGGAGCAGATGGCTACCTTTGGGATATATGATATGGAACCACTCACCATCATACATATTTCATTTGGAAGCAGCTAGTGTATTCACTCTTGAAGATATGCTCATATTCAACTCCTAAGAAACTTAGAGTTCCAAAGCTTGAAACCGTCATATATTTACTTCACAAGCTCTGAATGCGGTTTCTGTCTTATGGGCATACTCCTGATAGAGTATTGGCCCACCATCAAACCTTTTGCTTTTGGATGAAATTTGAGTGTTGACTTTCAAAAAATGCGCACTCTGAAAAACTTTGTTTCTGAATGCGGGAAAAGTTAAAGTTTTTATAAGGCCTATATCTAAAGCTCCTAAAGGAGCACATGGCTACCTTTGGGATATATGATATGGAACCACTCACCATCATACATATTTCATTTGGGAGCAGCTAGTGTAATATCTCTTGAAGATATACTCATATTCAACTCCTAAGAAACTTAGAGTTCCAAAGCTTGAAATCGTCTTATATCTATTTCACCAGCTCTGAATGCGGTTTCTGGCTTATGGGCATACCCCTGATAGAGTATCGGCCCACCATCAAACCTTTTCCTTTTGGATGAAATTTGAGTGTGGACTTTCAAGAAACGCACAGTGTGAAAAACTTTGTTTCTGAATGCGGGAAAAGGTAAAGGTTTCATAAAGCCTATATCTAAAGCTCCTAAAGGAGCAGATGGCTACCTTTGGGATATATGATATGGAACCACTCACCATCATACATATTTCATTTGGAAGCAGCTAGTGTATTCTCTCTTGAAGATATGCTCATATTCAACTCCTAAGAAACTTAGAGTTCCAAAGCTTGAAACCGTCATATATTTACTTCACTAGCTCTGAATGCGGTTTCTGGCAAATGGGCATACTCCTGATAGAGTATTGGCCCACCATCAAACCTTTTGCTTTTGGATGAAATTTGAGTGTTGACTTTCAAAAAATGCGCACTCTGAAAAACTTTGTTTCTGAATGCGGGAAAAGTTAAAGTTTTTATAAGGCCTATATCTAAAGCTCCTAAAGGAGCACATGGCTACCTTTGGGATATATGATATGGAACCACTCACCATCATACATATTTCATTTGGGAGCAGCTAGTGTAATATCTCTTGAAGATATGCTCATATTCAACTCCTAAGAAACTTAGAGTTCCAAAGCTTGAAATCGTCTTATATCTATTTCACCAGCTCTGAATGCGGTTTCTGGCTTATGGGCATACCCCTGATAGAGTATCGGCCCACCATCAAACCTTTTGCTTTTGGATGAAATTTGAGTGTTGACTTTCAAAAAATGCGCACTCTGAAAAACTTTGTTTCTGAATGCGGGAAAAGTTAAAGGTTTCATAAAGCCTATATCTAAAGCTCCTAAAGGAGCAGATGGCTACCTTTGGGATATATGATATGGAACCACTCACCATCATACATATTTCATTTGGGAGCAGCTAGTGTAATCTCTCTTGAAGATATGCTCATATTCAACTCCTAAGAAACTTAGAGTTCCAAAGCTTGAAATCGTCTTATATCTATTTCACCAGCTCTGAATGCGGTTTCTGGCTTATGGGCATACCCCTGATAGAGTATCGGCCCACCATCAAACCTTTTCCTTTTGGATGAAATTTGAGTGTGGACTTTCAAGAAACGCACAGTGTGAAAAACTTTGTTTCTGAATGCGGGAAAAGGTAAAGGTTTCATAAAGCCTATATCGAAAGCTCCTAAAGGAGCAGATGGCTACCTTTGGGATATATGATATGGAACCACTCACCATCATACATATTTCATTTGGAAGCAGCTAGTGTATTCTCTCTTGAAGATATGCTCATATTCAACTCCTAAGAAACTTAGAGTTCCAAAGCTTGAAACCGTCATATATTTACTTCACTAGCTCTGAATGCGGTTTCTGGCAAATGGGCATACTCCTGATAGAGTATCGGCCCACCATCAAACCTTTTGCTTTTGGATGAAATTTGAGTGTTGACTTTCAAAAAATGCGCACTCTGAAAAACTTTGTTTCTGAATGCGGGAAAAGTTAAAGGTTTCATAAAGCCTATATCTAAAGCTCCTAAAGGAGCAGATGGCTACCTTTGGGATATATGATATGGAACCACTCACCATCATACATATTTCATTTGGGAGCAGCTAGTGTAATCTCTCTTGAAGATATGCTCATATTCAACTCCTAAGAAACTTAGAGTTCCAAAGCTTGAAATCGTCTTATATCTATTTCACCAGCTCTGAATGCGGTTTCTGGCTTATGGGCATACCCCTGATAGAGTATCGGCCCACCATCAAACCTTTTCCTTTTGGATGAAATTTGAGTGTTGACTTTCAAAAAATGCGCACTCTGAAAAACTTTGTTTCTGAATGCGGGAAAAGTTAAAGTTTTTATAAGGCCTATATCTAAAGCTCCTAAAGGAGCACATGGCTACCTTTGGGATATATGATATGGAACCACTCACCATCATACATATTTCATTTGGGAGCAGCTAGTGTAATATCTCTTGAAGATATGCTCATATTCAACTCCTAAGAATCTTAGAGTTCCAAAGCTTGAAATCGTCTTATATCTATTTCACCAGCTCTGAATGCGGTTTCTGGCTTATGGGCATACCCCTGATAGAGTATCGGCCCACCATCAAACCTTTTGCTTTTGGATGAAATTTGAGTGTTGACTTTCAAAAAATGCGCACTCTGAAAAACTTTGTTTCTGAATGGGGGAAAAGTTAAAGGTTTCATAAAGCCTATATCTAAAGCTCCTAAAGGAGCAGATGGCTACCTTTGGGATATATGATATGGAACCACTCACCATCATACATATTTCATTTGGGAGCAGCTAGTGTAATCTCTCTTGAAGATATGCTCATATTCAACTCCTAAGAAACTTAGAGTTCCAAAGCTTGAAATCGTCTTATATCTATTTCACCAGCTCTGAATGCGGTTTCTGGCTTATGGGCATACCCCTGATAGAGTATCGGCCCACCATCAAACCTTTTCCTTTTGGATGAAATTTGAGTGTGGACTTTCAAGAAACGCACAGTGTGAAAAACTTTGTTTCTGAATGCGGGAAAAGGTAAAGGTTTCATAAAGCCTATATCTAAAGCTCCTAAAGGAGCAGATGGCTACCTTTGGGATATATGATATGGAACCACTCACCATCATACATATTTCATTTGGAAGCAGCTAGTGTATTCTCTCTTGAAGATATGCTCATATTCAACTCCTAAGAAACTTAGAGTTCCAAAGCTTGAAACCGTCATATATTTACTTCACTAGCTCTGAATGCGGTTTCTGGCAAATGGGCATACTCCTGATAGAGTATTGGCCCACCATCAAACCTTTTGCTTTTGGATGAAATTTGAGTGTTGACTTTCAAAAAATGCGCACTCTGAAAAACTTTGTTTCTGAATGCGGGAAAAGTTAAAGTTTTTATAAGGCCTATATCTAAAGCTCCTAAAGGAGCACATGGCTACCTTTGGGATATATGATATGGAACCACTCACCATCATACATATTTCATTTGGGAGCAGCTAGTGTAATATCTCTTGAAGATATGCTCATATTCAACTCCTAAGAATCTTAGAGTTCCAAAGCTTGAAATCGTCTTATATCTATTTCACCAGCTCTGAATGCGGTTTCTGGCTTATGGGCATACCCCTGATAGAGTATCGGCCCACCATCAAACCTTTTGCTTTTGGATGAAATTTGAGTGTTGACTTTCAAAAAATGCGCACTCTGAAAAACTTTGTTTCTGAATGCGGGAAAAGTTAAAGGTTTCATAAAGCCTATATCTAAAGCTCCTAAAGGAGCAGATGGCTACCTTTGGGATATATGATATGGAACCACTCACCATCATACATATTTCATTTGGAAGCAGCTAGTGTAATATCTCTTGAAGATATGCTCATATTCAACTCCTAAGAATCTTAGAGTTCCAAAGCTTGAAATCGTCTTATATCTATTTCACCAGCTCTGAATGCGGTTTCTGGCTTATGGGCATACCCCTGATAGAGTATCGGCCCACCATCAAACCTTTTGCTTTTGGATGAAATTTGAGTGTTGACTTTCAAAAAATGCGCACTCTGAAAAACTTTGTTTCTGAATGCGGGAAAAGTTAAAGGTTTCATAAAGCCTATATCTAAAGCTCCTAAAGGAGCAGATGGCTACCTTTGGGATATATGATATGGAACCACTCACCATCATACATATTTCATTTGGAAGCAGCTAGTGTATTCACTCTTGAAGATATGCTCATATTCAACTCCTAAGAAACTTAGAGTTCCAAAGCTTGAAACCGTCATATATTTACTTCACAAGCTCTGAATGCGGTTTCTGTCTTATGGGCATACTCCTGATAGAGTATTGGCCCACCATCAAACCTTTTGCTTTTGGATGAAATTTGAGTGTTGACTTTCAAAAAATGCGCACTCTGAAAAACTTTGTTTCTGAATGCGGGAAAAGTTAAAGTTTTTATAAGGCCTATATCTAAAGCTCCTAAAGGAGCACATGGCTACCTTTGGGATATATGATATGGAACCACTCACCATCATACATATTTCATTTGGGAGCAGCTAGTGTAATATCTCTTGAAGATATACTCATATTCAACTCCTAAGAAACTTAGAGTTCCAAAGCTTGAAATCGTCTTATATCTATTTCACCAGCTCTGAATGCGGTTTCTGGCTTATGGGCATACCCCTGATAGAGTATCGGCCCACCATCAAACCTTTTCCTTTTGGATGAAATTTGAGTGTGGACTTTCAAGAAACGCACAGTGTGAAAAACTTTGTTTCTGAATGCGGGAAAAGGTAAAGGTTTCATAAAGCCTATATCTAAAGCTCCTAAAGGAGCAGATGGCTACCTTTGGGATATATGATATGGAACCACTCACCATCATACATATTTCATTTGGAAGCAGCTAGTGTATTCTCTCTTGAAGATATGCTCATATTCAACTCCTAAGAAACTTAGAGTTCCAAAGCTTGAAACCGTCATATATTTACTTCACTAGCTCTGAATGCGGTTTCTGGCAAATGGGCATACTCCTGATAGAGTATTGGCCCACCATCAAACCTTTTGCTTTTGGATGAAATTTGAGTGTTGACTTTCAAAAAATGCGCACTCTGAAAAACTTTGTTTCTGAATGCGGGAAAAGTTAAAGTTTTTATAAGGCCTATATCTAAAGCTCCTAAAGGAGCACATGGCTACCTTTGGGATATATGATATGGAACCACTCACCATCATACATATTTCATTTGGGAGCAGCTAGTGTAATATCTCTTGAAGATATGCTCATATTCAACTCCTAAGAAACTTAGAGTTCCAAAGCTTGAAATCGTCTTATATCTATTTCACCAGCTCTGAATGCGGTTTCTGGCTTATGGGCATACCCCTGATAGAGTATCGGCCCACCATCAAACCTTTTGCTTTTGGATGAAATTTGAGTGTTGACTTTCAAAAAATGCGCACTCTGAAAAACTTTGTTTCTGAATGCGGGAAAAGTTAAAGGTTTCATAAAGCCTATATCTAAAGCTCCTAAAGGAGCAGATGGCTACCTTTGGGATATATGATATGGAACCACTCACCATCATACATATTTCATTTGGGAGCAGCTAGTGTAATCTCTCTTGAAGATATGCTCATATTCAACTCCTAAGAAACTTAGAGTTCCAAAGCTTGAAATGGTCTTATATCTATTTCACCAGCTCTGAATGCGGTTTCTGGCTTATGGGCATACCCCTGATAGAGTATCGGCCCACCATCAAACCTTTTCCTTTTGGATGAAATTTGAGTGTGGACTTTCAAGAAACGCACAGTGTGAAAAACTTTGTTTCTGAATGCGGGAAAAGGTAAAGGTTTCATAAAGCCTATATCGAAAGCTCCTAAAGGAGCAGATGGCTACCTTTGGGATATATGATATGGAACCACTCACCATCATACATATTTCATTTGGAAGCAGCTAGTGTATTCTCTCTTGAAGATATGCTCATATTCAACTCCTAAGAAACTTAGAGTTCCAAAGCTTGAAACCGTCATATATTTACTTCACTAGCTCTGAATGCGGTTTCTGGCAAATGGGCATACTCCTGATAGAGTATTGGCCCACCATCAAACCTTTTGCTTTTGGATGAAATTTGAGTGTTGACTTTCAAAAAATGCGCACTCTGAAAAACTTTGTTTCTGAATGCGGGAAAAGTTAAAGTTTTTATAAGGCCTATATCTAAAGCTCCTAAAGGAGCACATGGCTACCTTTGGGATATATGATATGGAACCACTCACCATCATACATATTTCATTTGGGAGCAGCTAGTGTAATATCTCTTGAAGATATGCTCATATTCAACTCCTAAGAAACTTAGAGTTCCAAAGCTTGAAATCGTCTTATATCTATTTCACCAGCTCTGAATGCGGTTTCTGGCTTATGGGCATACCCCTGATAGAGTATCGGCCCACCATCAAACCTTTTGCTTTTGGATGAAATTTGAGTGTTGACTTTCAAAAAATGCGCACTCTGAAAAACTTTGTTTCTGAATGCGGGAAAAGTTAAAGTTTTTATAAGGCCTATATCTAAAGCTCCTAAAGGAGCACATGGCTACCTTTGGGATATATGATATGGAACCACTCACCATCATACATATTTCATTTGGGAGCAGCTAGTGTAATATCTCTTGAAGATATACTCATATTCAACTCCTAAGAAACTTAGAGTTCCAAAGCTTGAAATCGTCTTATATCTATTTCACCAGCTCTGAATGCGGTTTCTGGCTTATGGGCATACCCCTGATAGAGTATCGGCCCACCATCAAACCTTTTCCTTTTGGATGAAATTTGAGTGTGGACTTTCAAGAAACGCACAGTGTGAAAAACTTTGTTTCTGAATGCGGGAAAAGGTAAAGGTTTCATAAAGCCTATATCTAAAGCTCCTAAAGGAGCAGATGGCTACCTTTGGGATATATGATATGGAACCACTCACCATCATACATATTTCATTTGGAAGCAGCTAGTGTATTCTCTCTTGAAGATATGCTCATATTCAACTCCTAAGAAACTTAGAGTTCCAAAGCTTGAAACCGTCATATATTTACTTCACTAGCTCTGAATGCGGTTTCTGGCAAATGGGCATACTCCTGATAGAGTATTGGCCCACCATCAAACCTTTTGCTTTTGGATGAAATTTGAGTGTTGACTTTCAAAAAATGCGCACTCTGAAAAACTTTGTTTCTGAATGCGGGAAAAGTTAAAGTTTTTATAAGGCCTATATCTAAAGCTCCTAAAGGAGCACATGGCTACCTTTGGGATATATGATATGGAACCACTCACCATCATACATATTTCATTTGGGAGCAGCTAGTGTAATATCTCTTGAAGATATGCTCATATTCAACTCCTAAGAAACTTAGAGTTCCAAAGCTTGAAATCGTCTTATATCTATTTCACCAGCTCTGAATGCGGTTTCTGGCTTATGGGCATACCCCTGATAGAGTATCGGCCCACCATCAAACCTTTTGCTTTTGGATGAAATTTGAGTGTTGACTTTCAAAAAATGCGCACTCTGAAAAACTTTGTTTCTGAATGCGGGAAAAGTTAAAGGTTTCATAAAGCCTATATCTAAAGCTCCTAAAGGAGCAGATGGCTACCTTTGGGATATATGATATGGAACCACTCACCATCATACATATTTCATTTGGAAGCAGCTAGTGTATTCACTCTTGAAGATATGCTCATATTCAACTCCTAAGAAACTTAGAGTTCCAAAGCTTGAAACCGTCATATATTTACTTCACAAGCTCTGAATGCGGTTTCTGTCTTATGGGCATACTCCTGATAGAGTATTGGCCCACCATCAAACCTTTTGCTTTTGGATGAAATTTGAGTGTTGACTTTCAAAAAATGCGCACTCTGAAAAACTTTGTTTCTGAATGCGGGAAAAGTTAAAGTTTTTATAAGGCCTATATCTAAAGCTCCTAAAGGAGCACATGGCTACCTTTGGGATATATGATATGGAACCACTCACCATCATACATATTTCATTTGGGAGCAGCTAGTGTAATCTCTCTTGAAGATATGCTCATATTCAACTCCTAAGAAACTTAGAGTTCCAAAGCTTGAAATCGTCTTATATCTATTTCACCAGCTCTGAATGCGGTTTCTGGCTTATGGGCATACCCCTGATAGAGTATCGGCCCACCATCAAACCTTTTCCTTTTGGATGAAATTTGAGTGTTGACTTTCAAGAAACGCACAGTTTGAAAAACTTTGTTTCTGAATGCGGGAAAAGGTAAAGGTTTCATAAAGCCTATATCTAAAGCTCCTAAAGGAGCAGATGGCTACCTTTGGGATATATGATATGGAACCACTCACCATCATACATATTTCATTTGGAAGCAGCTAGTGTATTCTCTCTTGAAGATATGCTCATATTCAACTCCTAAGAAACTTAGAGTTCCAAAGCTTGAAACCGTCATATATTTACTTCACTAGCTCTGAATGCGGTTTCTGGCAAATGGGCATACTCCTGATAGAGTATTGGCCCACCATCAAACCTTTTGCTTTTGGATGAAATTTGAGTGTTGACTTTCAAAAAATGCGCACTCTGAAAAACTTTGTTTCTGAATGCGGGAAAAGTTAAAGTTTTTATAAGGCCTATATCTAAAGCTCCTAAAGGAGCACATGGCTACCTTTGGGATATATGATATGGAACCACTCACCATCATACATATTTCATTTGGGAGCAGCAAGTGTAATATCTCTTGAAGATATGCTCATATTCAACTCCTAAGAAACTTAGAGTTCCAAAGCTTGAAATCGTCTTATATCTATTTCACCAGCTCTGAATGCGGTTTCTGGCTTATGGGCATACCCCTGATAGAGTATCGGCCCACCATCAAACCTTTTGCTTTTGGATGAAATTTGAGTGTTGACTTTCAAAAAATGCGCACTCTGAAAAACTTTGTTTCTGAATGCGGGAAAAGTTAAAGGTTTCATAAAGCCTATATCTAAAGCTCCTAAAGGAGCAGATGGCTACCTTTGGGATATATGATATGGAACCACTCACCATCATACATATTTCATTTGGAAGCAGCTAGTGTAATATCTCTTGAAGATATGCTCATATTCAACTCCTAAGAAACTTAGAGTTCCAAAGCTTGAAATCGTCTTATATCTATTTCACCAGCTCTGAATGCGGTTTCTGGCTTATGGGCATACCCCTGATAGAGTATCGGCCCACCATCAAACCTTTTGCTTTTGGATGAAATTTGAGTGTTGACTTTCAAAAAATGCGCACTCTGAAAAACTTTGTTTCTGAATGCGGGAAAAGTTAAAGTTTTTATAAGGCCTATATCTAAAGCTCCTAAAGGAGCACATGGCTACCTTTGGGATATATGATATGGAACCACTCACCATCATACATATTTCATTTGGGAGCAGCTAGTGTAATATCTCTTGAAGATATACTCATATTCAACTCCTAAGAAACTTAGAGTTCCAAAGCTTGAAATCGTCTTATATCTATTTCACCAGCTCTGAATGCGGTTTCTGGCTTATGGGCATACCCCTGATAGAGTATCGGCCCACCATCAAACCTTTTCCTTTTGGATGAAATTTGAGTGTGGACTTTCAAGAAACGCACAGTGTGAAAAACTTTGTTTCTGAATGCGGGAAAAGGTAAAGGTTTCATAAAGCCTATATCTAAAGCTCCTAAAGGAGCAGATGGCTACCTTTGGGATATATGATATGGAACCACTCACCATCATACATATTTCATTTGGAAGCAGCTAGTGTATTCTCTCTTGAAGATATGCTCATATTCAACTCCTAAGAAACTTAGAGTTCCAAAGCTTGAAACCGTCATATATTTACTTCACTAGCTCTGAATGCGGTTTCTGGCAAATGGGCATACTCCTGATAGAGTATTGGCCCACCATCAAACCTTTTGCTTTTGGATGAAATTTGAGTGTTGACTTTCAAAAAATGCGCACTCTGAAAAACTTTGTTTCTGAATGCGGGAAAAGTTAAAGTTTTTATAAGGCCTATATCTAAAGCTCCTAAAGGAGCACATGGCTACCTTTGGGATATATGATATGGAACCACTCACCATCATACATATTTCATTTGGGAGCAGCTAGTGTAATATCTCTTGAAGATATGCTCATATTCAACTCCTAAGAAACTTAGAGTTCCAAAGCTTGAAATCGTCTTATATCTATTTCACCAGCTCTGAATGCGGTTTCTGGCTTATGGGCATACCCCTGATAGAGTATCGGCCCACCATCAAACCTTTTGCTTTTGGATGAAATTTGAGTGTTGACTTTCAAAAAATGCGCACTCTGAAAAACTTTGTTTCTGAATGCGGGAAAAGTTAAAGGTTTCATAAAGCCTATATCTAAAGCTCCTAAAGGAGCAGATGGCTACCTTTGGGATATATGATATGGAACCACTCACCATCATACATATTTCATTTGGAAGCAGCTAGTGTATTCACTCTTGAAGATATGCTCATATTCAACTCCTAAGAAACTTAGAGTTCCAAAGCTTGAAACCGTCATATATTTACTTCACAAGCTCTGAATGCGGTTTCTGTCTTATGGGCATACTCCTGATAGAGTATTGGCCCACCATCAAACCTTTTGCTTTTGGATGAAATTTGAGTGTTGACTTTCAAAAAATGCGCACTCTGAAAAACTTTGTTTCTGAATGCGGGAAAAGTTAAAGTTTTTATAAGGCCTATATCTAAAGCTCCTAAAGGAGCACATGGCTACCTTTGGGATATATGATATGGAACCACTCACCATCATACATATTTCATTTGGGAGCAGCTAGTGTAATCTCTCTTGAAGATATGCTCATATTCAACTCCTAAGAAACTTAGAGTTCCAAAGCTTGAAATCGTCTTATATCTATTTCACCAGCTCTGAATGCGGTTTCTGGCTTATGGGCATACCCCTGATAGAGTATCGGCCCACCATCAAACCTTTTCCTTTTGGATGAAATTTGAGTGTGGACTTTCAAGAAACGCACTGTGTGAAAAACTTTGTTTCTGAATGCGGGAAAAGGTAAAGGTTTCATAAAGCCTATATCTAAAGCTCCTAAAGGAGCAGATGGCTACCTTTGGGATATATGATATGGAACCACTCACCATCATACATATTTCATTTGGAAGCAGCTAGTGTATTCTCTCTTGAAGATATGCTCATATTCAACTCCTAAGAAACTTAGAGTTCCAAAGCTTGAAACCGTCATATATTTACTTCACTAGCTCTGAATGCGGTTTCTGGCAAATGGGCATACTCCTGATAGAGTATTGGCCCACCATCAAACCTTTTGCTTTTGGATGAAATTTGAGTGTTGACTTTCAAAAAATGCGCACTCTGAAAAACTTTGTTTCTGAATGCGGGAAAAGTTAAAGTTTTTATAAGGCCTATATCTAAAGCTCCTAAAGGAGCACATGGCTACCTTTGGGATATATGATATGGAACCACTCACCATCATACATATTTCATTTGGGAGCAGCAAGTGTAATATCTCTTGAAGATATGCTCATATTCAACTCCTAAGAAACTTAGAGTTCCAAAGCTTGAAATCGTCTTATATCTATTTCACCAGCTCTGAATGCGGTTTCTGGCTTATGGGCATACCCCTGATAGAGTATCGGCCCACCATCAAACCTTTTGCTTTTGGATGAAATTTGAGTGTTGACTTTCAAAAAATGCGCACTCTGAAAAACTTTGTTTCTGAATGCGGGAAAAGTTAAAGGTTTCATAAAGCCTATATCTAAAGCTCCTAAAGGAGCAGATGGCTACCTTTGGGATATATGATATGGAACCACTCACCATCATACATATTTCATTTGGAAGCAGCTAGTGTATTCACTCTTGAAGATATGCTCATATTCAACTCCTAAGAAACTTAGAGTTCCAAAGCTTGAAACCGTCATATATTTACTTCACAAGCTCTGAATGCGGTTTCTGTCTTATGGGCATACTCCTGATAGAGTATTGGCCCACCATCAAACCTTTTGCTTTTGGATGAAATTTGAGTGTTGACTTTCAAAAAATGCGCACTCTGAAAAACTTTGTTTCTGAATGCGGGAAAAGTTAAAGTTTTTATAAGGCCTATATCTAAAGCTCCTAAAGGAGCACATGGCTACCTTTGGGATATATGATATGGAACCACTCACCATCATACATATTTCATTTGGGAGCAGCTAGTGTAATATCTCTTGAAGATATACTCATATTCAACTCCTAAGAAACTTAGAGTTCCAAAGCTTGAAATCGTCTTATATCTATTTCACCAGCTCTGAATGCGGTTTCTGGCTTATGGGCATACCCCTGATAGAGTATCGGCCCACCATCAAACCTTTTCCTTTTGGATGAAATTTGTGTGGACTTTCAAGAAACGCACAGTGTGAAAAACTTTGTTTCTGAATGCGGGAAAAGGTAAAGGTTTCATAAAGCCTATATCTAAAGCTCCTAAAGGAGCAGATGGCTACCTTTGGGATATATGATATGGAACCACTCACCATCATACATATTTCATTTGGAAGCAGCTAGTGTATTCTCTCTTGAAGATATGCTCATATTCAACTCCTAAGAAACTTAGAGTTCCAAAGCTTGAAACCGTCATATATTTACTTCACTAGCTCTGAATGCGGTTTCTGGCAAATGGGCATACTCCTGATAGAGTATTGGCCCACCATCAAACCTTTTGCTTTTGGATGAAATTTGAGTGTTGACTTTCAAAAAATGCGCACTCTGAAAAACTTTGTTTCTGAATGCGGGAAAAGTTAAAGTTTTTATAAGGCCTATATCTAAAGCTCCTAAAGGAGCACATGGCTACCTTTGGGATATATGATATGGAACCACTCACCATCAT
The DNA here is from genome assembly GCF_963514075.1 of Conger conger. NCBI lineage: Eukaryota > Metazoa > Chordata > Actinopteri > Anguilliformes > Congridae > Conger > Conger conger. The sequence goes on along the minus strand of NC_083765.1, from coordinate 65,103,990 downwards.
ACATATTTCATTTGGGAGCAGCTAGTGTAATATCTCTTGAAGATATGCTCATATTCAACTCCTAAGAAACTTAGAGTTCCAAAGCTTGAAATCGTCTTATATCTATTTCACCAGCTCTGAATGCGGTTTCTGGCTTATGGGCATACCCCTGATAGAGTATCGGCCCACCATCAAACCTTTTGCTTTTGGATGAAATTTGAGTGTTGACTTTCAAAAAATGCGCACTCTGAAAAACTTTGTTTCTGAATGCGGGAAAAGTTAAAGGTTTCATAAAGCCTATATCTAAAGCTCCTAAAGGAGCAGATGGCTACCTTTGGGATATATGATATGGAACCACTCACCATCATACATATTTCATTTGGGAGCAGCTAGTGTAATCTCTCTTGAAGATATGCTCATATTCAACTCCTAAGAAACTTAGAGTTCCAAAGCTTGAAATGGTCTTATATCTATTTCACCAGCTCTGAATGCGGTTTCTGGCTTATGGGCATACCCCTGATAGAGTATCGGCCCACCATCAAACCTTTTCCTTTTGGATGAAATTTGAGTGTGGACTTTCAAGAAACGCACAGTGTGAAAAACTTTGTTTCTGAATGCGGGAAAAGGTAAAGGTTTCATAAAGCCTATATCTAAAGCTCCTAAAGGAGCAGATGGCTACCTTTGGGATATATGATATGGAACCACTCACCATCATACATATTTCATTTGGAAGCAGCTAGTGTATTCTCTCTTGAAGATATGCTCATATTCAACTCCTAAGAAACTTAGAGTTCCAAAGCTTGAAACCGTCATATATTTACTTCACTAGCTCTGAATGCGGTTTCTGGCAAATGGGCATACTCCTGATAGAGTATTGGCCCACCATCAAACCTTTTGCTTTTGGATGAAATTTGAGTGTTGACTTTCAAAAAATGCGCACTCTGAAAAACTTTGTTTCTGAATGCGGGAAAAGTTAAAGTTTTTATAAGGCCTATATCTAAAGCTCCTAAAGGAGCACATGGCTACCTTTGGGATATATGATATGGAACCACTCACCATCATACATATTTCATTTGGGAGCAGCTAGTGTAATATCTCTTGAAGATATGCTCATATTCAACTCCTAAGAAACTTAGAGTTCCAAAGCTTGAAATTGTCTTATATCTATTTCACCAGCTCTGAATGCGGTTTCTGGCTTATGGGCATACCCCTGATAGAGTATCGGCCCACCATCAAACCTTTTGCTTTTGGATGAAATTTGAGTGTTGACTTTCAAAAAATGCGCACTCTGAAAAACTTTGTTTCTGAATGCGGGAAAAGTTAAAGGTTTCATAAAGCCTATATCTAAAGCTCCTAAAGGAGCAGATGGCTACCTTTGGGATATATGATATGGAACCACTCACCATCATACATATTTCATTTGGAAGCAGCTAGTGTATTCACTCTTGAAGATATGCTCATATTCAACTCCTAAGAAACTTAGAGTTCCAAAGCTTGAAACCGTCATATATTTACTTCACAAGCTCTGAATGCGGTTTCTGTCTTATGGGCATACTCCTGATAGAGTATTGGCCCACCATCAAACCTTTTGCTTTTGGATGAAATTTGAGTGTTGACTTTCAAAAAATGCGCACTCTGAAAAACTTTGTTTCTGAATGCGGGAAAAGTTAAAGTTTTTATAAGGCCTATATCTAAAGCTCCTAAAGGAGCACATGGCTACCTTTGGGATATATGATATGGAACCACTCACCATCATACATATTTCATTTGGGAGCAGCTAGTGTAATCTCTCTTGAAGATATGCTCATATTCAACTCCTAAGAAACTTAGAGTTCCAAAGCTTGAAATCGTCTTATATCTATTTCACCAGCTCTCAATGCGGTTTCTGGCTTATGGGCATACCCCTGATAGAGTATCGGCCCACCATCAAACCTTTTCCTTTTGGATGAAATTTGAGTGTGGACTTTCAAGAAACGCACTGTGTGAAAAACTTTGTTTCTGAATGCGGGAAAAGGTAAAGGTTTCATAAAGCCTATATCTAAAGCTCCTAAAGGAGCAGATGGCTACCTTTGGGATATATGATATGGAACCACTCACCATCATACATATTTCATTTGGAAGCAGCTAGTGTATTCTCTCTTGAAGATATGCTCATATTCAACTCCTAAGAAACTTAGAGTTCCAAAGCTTGAAACCGTCATATATTTACTTCACTAGCTCTGAATGCGGTTTCTGGCAAATGGGCATACTCCTGATAGAGTATTGGCCCACCATCAAACCTTTTGCTTTTGGATGAAATTTGAGTGTTGACTTTCAAAAAATGCGCACTCTGAAAAACTTTGTTTCTGAATGCGGGAAAAGTTAAAGTTTTTATAAGGCCTATATCTAAAGCTCCTAAAGGAGCACATGGCTACCTTTGGGATATATGATATGGAACCACTCACCATCATACATATTTCATTTGGGAGCAGCAAGTGTAATATCTCTTGAAGATATGCTCATATTCAACTCCTAAGAAACTTAGAGTTCCAAAGCTTGAAATCGTCTTATATCTATTTCACCAGCTCTGAATGCGGTTTCTGGCTTATGGGCATACCCCTGATAGAGTATCGGCCCACCATCAAACCTTTTGCTTTTGGATGAAATTTGAGTGTTGACTTTCAAAAAATGCGCACTCTGAAAAACTTTGTTTCTGAATGCGGGAAAAGTTAAAGGTTTCATAAAGCCTATATCTAAAGCTCCTAAAGGAGCAGATGGCTACCTTTGGGATATATGATATGGAACCACTCACCATCATACATATTTCATTTGGAAGCAGCTAGTGTATTCACTCTTGAAGATATGCTCATATTCAACTCCTAAGAAACTTAGAGTTCCAAAGCTTGAAACCGTCATATATTTACTTCACAAGCTCTGAATGCGGTTTCTGTCTTATGGGCATACTCCTGATAGAGTATTGGCCCACCATCAAACCTTTTGCTTTTGGATGAAATTTGAGTGTTGACTTTCAAAAAATGCGCACTCTGAAAAACTTTGTTTCTGAATGCGGGAAAAGTTAAAGTTTTTATAAGGCCTATATCTAAAGCTCCTAAAGGAGCACATGGCTACCTTTGGGATATATGATATGGAACCACTCACCATCATACATATTTCATTTGGGAGCAGCTAGTGTAATATCTCTTGAAGATATACTCATATTCAACTCCTAAGAAACTTAGAGTTCCAAAGCTTGAAATCGTCTTATATCTATTTCACCAGCTCTGAATGCGGTTTCTGGCTTATGGGCATACCCCTGATAGAGTATCGGCCCACCATCAAACCTTTTCCTTTTGGATGAAATTTGAGTGTGGACTTTCAAGAAACGCACAGTGTGAAAAACTTTGTTTCTGAATGCGGGAAAAGGTAAAGGTTTCATAAAGCCTATATCTAAAGCTCCTAAAGGAGCAGATGGCTACCTTTGGGATATATGATATGGAACCACTCACCATCATACATATTTCATTTGGAAGCAGCTAGTGTATTCTCTCTTGAAGATATGCTCATATTCAACTCCTAAGAAACTTAGAGTTCCAAAGCTTGAAACCGTCATATATTTACTTCACTAGCTCTGAATGCGGTTTCTGGCAAATGGGCATACTCCTGATAGAGTATTGGCCCACCATCAAACCTTTTGCTTTTGGATGAAATTTGAGTGTTGACTTTCAAAAAATGCGCACTCTGAAAAACTTTGTTTCTGAATGCGGGAAAAGTTAAAGTTTTTATAAGGCCTATATCTAAAGCTCCTAAAGGAGCACATGGCTACCTTTGGGATATATGATATGGAACCACTCACCATCATACATATTTCATTTGGGAGCAGCTAGTGTAATATCTCTTGAAGATATGCTCATATTCAACTCCTAAGAAACTTAGAGTTCCAAAGCTTGAAATCGTCTTATATCTATTTCACCAGCTCTGAATGCGGTTTCTGGCTTATGGGCATACCCCTGATAGAGTATCGGCCCACCATCAAACCTTTTGCTTTTGGATGAAATTTGAGTGTTGACTTTCAAAAAATGCGCACTCTGAAAAACTTTGTTTCTGAATGCGGGAAAAGTTAAAGGTTTCATAAAGCCTATATCTAAAGCTCCTAAAGGAGCAGATGGCTACCTTTGGGATATATGATATGGAACCACTCACCATCATACATATTTCATTTGGAAGCAGCTAGTGTATTCACTCTTGAAGATATGCTCATATTCAACTCCTAAGAAACTTAGAGTTCCAAAGCTTGAAACCGTCATATATTTACTTCACAAGCTCTGAATGCGGTTTCTGTCCTATGGGCATACTCCTGATAGAGTATTGGCCCACCATCAAACCTTTTGCTTTTGGATGAAATTTGAGTGTTGACTTTCAAAAAATGCGCACTCTGAAAAACTTTGTTTCTGAATGCGGGAAAAGTTAAAGTTTTTATAAGGCCTATATCTAAAGCTCCTAAAGGAGCACATGGCTACCTTTGGGATATATGATATGGAACCACTCACCATCATACATATTTCATTTGGGAGCAGCTAGTGTAATCTCTCTTGAAGATATGCTCATATTCAACTCCTAAGAAACTTAGAGTTCCAAAGCTTGAAATCGTCTTATATCTATTTCACCAGCTCTGAATGCGGTTTCTGGCTTATGGGCATACCCCTGATAGAGTATCGGCCCACCATCAAACCTTTTGCTTTTGGATGAAATTTGAGTGTTGACTTTCAAAAAATGCGCACTCTGAAAAACTTTGTTTCTGAATGCGGGAAAAGTTAAAGGTTTCATAAAGCCTATATCTAAAGCTCCTAAAGGAGCAGATGGCTACCTTTGGGATATATGATATGGAACCACTCACCATCATACATATTTCATTTGGAAGCAGCTAGTGTATTCACTCTTGAAGATATGCTCATATTCAACTCCTAAGAAACTTAGAGTTCCAAAGCTTGAAACCGTCATATATTTACTTCACAAGCTCTGAATGCGGTTTCTGTCCTATGGGCATACTCCTGATAGAGTATTGGCCCACCATCAAACCTTTTGCTTTTGGATGAAATTTGAGTGTTGACTTTCAAAAAATGCGCACTCTGAAAAACTTTGTTTCTGAATGCGGGAAAAGTTAAAGTTTTTATAAGGCCTATATCTAAAGCTCCTAAAGGAGCACATGGCTACCTTTGGGATATATGATATGGAACCACTCACCATCATACATATTTCATTTGGGAGCAGCTAGTGTAATCTCTCTTGAAGATATGCTCATATTCAACTCCTAAGAAACTTAGAGTTCCAAAGCTTGAAATCGTCTTATATCTATTTCACCAGCTCTGAATGCGGTTTCTGGCTTATGGGCATACCCCTGATAGAGTATCGGCCCACCATCAAACCTTTTCCTTTTGGATGAAATTTGAGTGTGGACTTTCAAGAAACGCACAGTGTGAAAAACTTTGTTTCTGAATGCGGGAAAAGGTAAAGGTTTCATAAAGCCTATATCTAAAGCTCCTAAAGGAGCAGATGGCTACCTTTGGGATATATGATATGGAACCACTCACCATCATACATATTTCATTTGGAAGCAGCTAGTGTATTCTCTCTTGAAGATATGCTCATATTCAACTCCTAAGAAACTTAGAGTTCCAAAGCTTGAAACCGTCATATATTTACTTCACTAGCTCTGAATGCGGTTTCTGGCAAATGGGCATACTCCTGATAGAGTATCGGCCCACCATCAAACCTTTTGCTTTTGGATGAAATTTGAGTGTTGACTTTCAAAAAATGCGCACTCTGAAAAACTTTGTTTCTGAATGCGGGAAAAGTTAAAGTTTTTATAAGGGCTATATCTAAAGCTCCTAAAGGAGCACATGGCTACCTTTGGGATATATGATATGGAACCACTCACCATCATACATATTTCATTTGGGAGCAGCTAGTGTAATATCTCTTGAAGATATGCTCATATTCAACTCCTAAGAAACTTAGAGTTCCAAAGCTTGAAATCGTCTTATATCTATTTCACCAGCTCTGAATGCGGTTTCTGGCTTATGGGCATACCCCTGATAGAGTATCGGCCCACCATCAAACCTTTTGCTTTTGGATGAAATTTGAGTGTTGACTTTCAAAAAATGCGCACTCTGAAAAACTTTGTTTCTGAATGCGGGAAAAGTTAAAGGTTTCATAAAGCCTATATCTAAAGCTCCTAAAGGAGCAGATGGCTACCTTTGGGATATATGATATGGAACCACTCACCATCATACATATTTCATTTGGAAGCAGCTAGTGTATTCACTCTTGAAGATATGCTCATATTCAACTCCTAAGAAACTTAGAGTTCCAAAGCTTGAAACCGTCATATATTTACTTCACCAGCTCTGAATGCGGTTTCTGTCTTATGGGCATACCCCTGATAGAGTATCGGCCCACCATCAAACCTTTTCCTTTTGGATGAAATTTGAGTGTGGACTTTCAAGAAACGCACAGTGTGAAAAACTTTGTTTCTGAATGCGGGAAAAGGTAAAGGTTTCATAAAGCCTATATCTAAAGCTCCTAAAGGAGCAGATGGCTACCTTTGGGATATATGATATGGAACCACTCACCATCATACATATTTCATTTGGAAGCAGCTAGTGTATTCTCTCTTGAAGATATGCTCATATTCAACTCCTAAGAAACTTAGAGTTCCAAAGCTTGAAACCGTCATATATTTACTTCACTAGCTCTGAATGCGGTTTCTGGCAAATGGGCATACTCCTGATAGAGTATTGGCCCACCATCTAACCTTTTGCTTTTGGATGAAATTTGAGTGTTGACTTTCAAAAAATGCGCACTCTGAAAAACTTTGTTTCTGAATGCGGGAAAAGTTAAAGTTTTTATAAGGCCTATATCTAAAGCTCCTAAAGGAGCACATGGCTACCTTTGGGATATATGATATGGAACCACTCACCATCATACATATTTCATTTGGGAGCAGCTAGTGTAATATCTCTTGAAGATATGCTCATATTCAACTCCTAAGAAACTTAGAGTTCCAAAGCTTGAAATCGTCTTATATCTATTTCACCAGCTCTGAATGCGGTTTCTGGCTTATGGGCATACCCCTGATAGAGTATCGGCCCACCATCAAACCTTTTGCTTTTGGATGAAATTTGAGTGTTGACTTTCAAAAAATGCGCACTCTGAAAAACTTTGTTTCTGAATGCGGGAAAAGTTAAAGGTTTCATAAAGCCTATATCTAAAGCTCCTAAAGGAGCAGATGGCTACCTTTGGGATATATGATATGGAACCACTCACCATCATACATATTTCATTTGGAAGCAGCTAGTGTATTCACTCTTGAAGATATGCTCATATTCAACTCCTAAGAAACTTAGAGTTCCAAAGCTTGAAACCGTCATATATTTACTTCACAAGCTCTGAATGCGGTTTCTGTCTTATGGGCATACTCCTGATAGAGTATTGGCCCACCATCAAACCTTTTGCTTTTGGATGAAATTTGAGTGTTGACTTTCAAAAAATGCGCACTCTGAAAAACTTTGTTTCTGAATGCGGGAAAAGTTAAAGTTTTTATAAGGCCTATATCTAAAGCTCCTAAAGGAGCACATGGCTACCTTTGGGATATATGATATGGAACCACTCACCATCATACATATTTCATTTGGGAGCAGCTAGTGTAATCTCTCTTGAAGATATGCTCATATTCAACTCCTAAGAAACTTAGAGTTCCAAAGCTTGAAATCGTCTTATATCTATTTCACCAGCTCTGAATGCGGTTTCTGGCTTATGGGCATACCCCTGATAGAGTATCGGCCCACCATCAAACCTTTTCCTTTTGGATGAAATTTGAGTGTGGACTTTCAAGAAACGCACAGTGTGAAAAACTTTGTTTCTGAATGCGGGAAAAGGTAAAGGTTTCATAAAGCCTATATCTAAAGCTCCTAAAGGAGCAGATGGCTACCTTTGGGATATATGATATGGAACCACTCACCATCATACATATTTCATTTGGAAGCAGCTAGTGTATTCTCTCTTGAAGATATGCTCATATTCAACTCCTAAGAAACTTAGAGTTCCAAAGCTTGAAACCGTCATATATTTACTTCACTAGCTCTGAATGCGGTTTCTGGCAAATGGGCATACTCCTGATAGAGTATTGGCCCACCATCAAACCTTTTGCTTTTGGATGAAATTTGAGTGTTGACTTTCAAAAAATGCGCACTCTGAAAAACTTTGTTTCTGAATGCGGGAAAAGTTAAAGTTTTTATAAGGCCTATATCTAAAGCTCCTAAAGGAGCACATGGCTACCTTTGGGATATATGATATGGAACCACTCACCATCATACATATTTCATTTGGGAGCAGCTAGTGTAATATCTCTTGAAGATATGCTCATATTCAACTCCTAAGAAACTTAGAGTTCCAAAGCTTGAAATCGTCTTATATCTATTTCACCAGCTCTGAATGCGGTTTCTGGCTTATGGGCATACCCCTGATAGAGTATCGGCCCACCATCAAACCTTTTGCTTTTGGATGAAATTTGAGTGTTGACTTTCAAAAAATGCGCACTCTGAAAAACTTTGTTTCTGAATGCGGGAAAAGTTAAAGGTTTCATAAAGCCTATATCTAAAGCTCCTAAAGGAGCAGATGGCTACCTTTGGGATATATGATATGGAACCACTCACCATCATACATATTTCATTTGGAAGCAGCTAGTGTATTCACTCTTGAAGATATGCTCATATTCAACTCCTAAGAAACTTAGAGTTCCAAAGCTCAAACCGTCATATATTTACTTCACAAGCTCTGAATGCGGTTTCTGTCTTATGGGCATACTCCTGATAGAGTATTGGCCCACCATCAAACCTTTTGCTTTTGGATGAAATTTGAGTGTTGACTTTCAAAAAATGCGCACTCTGAAAAACTTTGTTTCTGAATGCGGGAAAAGTTAAAGTTTTTATAAGGCCTATATCTAAAGCTCCTAAAGGAGCACATGGCTACCTTTGGGATATATGATATGGAACCACTCACCATCATACATATTTCATTTGGGAGCAGCTAGTGTAATAGCTCTTGAAGATATGCTCATATTCAACTCCTAAGAAACTTAGAGTTCCAAAGCTTGAAATCGTCTTATATCTATTTCACCAGCTCTGAATGCGGTTCCTGGCTTATGGGCATACCCCTGATAGAGTATCGGCCCACCATCAAACCTTTTGCTTTTGGATGAAATTTGAGTGTTGACTTTCAAAAAATGCGCACTCTGAAAAACTTTGTTTCTGAATGCGGGAAAAGTTAAAGGTTTCATAAAGCCTATATCTAAAGCTCCTAAAGGAGCAGATGGCTACCTTTGGGATATATGATATGGAACCACTCACCATCATACATATTTCATTTGGAAGCAGCTAGTGTATTCACTCTTGAAGATATGCTCATATTCAACTCCTAAGAAACTTAGAGTTCCAAAGCTTGAAACCGTCATATATTTACTTCACAAGCTCTGAATGCGGTTTCTGTCTTATGGGCATACTCCTGATAGAGTATTGGCCCACCATCAAACCTTTTGCTTTTGGATGAAATTTGAGTGTTGACTTTCAAAAAATGCGCACTCTGAAAAACTTTGTTTCTGAATGCGGGAAAAGTTAAAGTTTTTATAAGGCCTATATCTAAAGCTCCTAAAGGAGCACATGGCTACCTTTGGGATATATGATATGGAACCACTCACCATCATACATATTTCATTTGGGAGCAGCTAGTGTAATCTCTCTTGAAGATATGCTCATATTCAACTCCTAAGAAACTTAGAGTTCCAAAGCTTGAAATCGTCTTATATCTATTTCACCAGCTCTGAATGCGGTTTCTGGCTTATGGGCATACCCCTGATAGAGTATCGGCCCACCATCAAACCTTTTCCTTTTGGATGAAATTTGAGTGTGGACTTTCAAGAAACGCACAGTGTGAAAAACTTTGTTTCTGAATGCGGGAAAAGGTAAAGGTTTCATAAAGCCTATATCTAAAGCTCCTAAAGGAGCAGATGGCTACCTTTGGGATATATGATATGGAACCACTCACCATCATACATATTTCATTTGGAAGCAGCTAGTGTATTCTCTCTTGAAGATATGCTCATATTCAACTCCTAAGAAACTTAGAGTTCCAAAGCTTGAAACCGTCATATATTTACTTCACTAGCTCTGAATGCGGTTTCTGGCAAATGGGCATACTCCTGATAGAGTATTGGCCCACCATCAAACCTTTTGCTTTTGGATGAAATTTGAGTGTTGACTTTCAAAAAATGCGCACTCTGAAAAACTTTGTTTCTGAATGCGGGAAAAGTTAAAGTTTTTATAAGGCCTATATCTAAAGCTCCTAAAGGAGCACATGGCTACCTTTGGGATATATGATATGGAACCACTCACCATCATACATATTTCATTTGGGAGCAGCTAGTGTAATATCTCTTGAAGATATGCTCATATTCAACTCCTAAGAAATTTAGAGTTCCAAAGCTTGAAATCGTCTTATATCTATTTCACCAGCTCTGAATGCGGTTTCTGGCTTATGGGCATACCCCTGATAGAGTATCGGCCCACCATCAAACCTTTTGCTTTTGGATGAAATTTGAGTGTTGACTTTCAAAAAATGCGCACTCTGAAAAACTTTGTTTCTGAATGCGGGAAAAGTTAAAGGTTTCATAAAGCCTATATCTAAAGCTCCTAAAGGAGCAGATGGCTACCTTTGGGATATATGATATGGAACCACTCACCATCATACATATTTCATTTGGAAGCAGCTAGTGTATTCACTCTTGAAGATATGCTCATATTCAACTCCTAAGAAACTTAGAGTTCCAAAGCTTGAAACCGTCATATATTTACTTCACAAGCTCTGAATGCGGTTTCTGTCTTATGGGCATACTCCTGATAGAGTATTGGCCCACCATCAAACCTTTTGCTTTTGGATGAAATTTGAGTGTTGACTTTCAAAAAATGCGCACTCTGAAAAACTTTGTTTCTGAATGCGGGAAAAGTTAAAGTTTTTATAAGGCCTATATCTAAAGCTCCTAAAGGAGCACATGGCTACCTTTGGGATATATGATATGGAACCACTCACCATCATACATATTTCTTTTGGGAGCAGCTAGTGTAATCTCTCTTGAAGATATGCTCATATTCAACTCCTAAGAAACTTAGAGTTCCAAAGCTTGAAATCGTCTTATATCTATTTCACCAGCTCTGAATGCGGTTTCTGGCTTATGGGCATACCCCTGATAGAGTATCGGCCCACCATCAAACCTTTTCCTTTTGGATGAAATTTGAGTGTGGACTTTCAAGAAACGCACAGTGTGAAAAACTTTGTTTCTGAATGCGGGAAAAGGTAAAGGTTTCATAAAGCCTATATCTAAAGCTCCTAAAGGAGCAGATGGCTACCTTTGGGATATATGATATGGAACCACTCACCATCATACATATTTCATTTGGAAGCAGCTAGTGTATTCTCTCTTGAAGATATGCTCATATTCAACTCCTAAGAAACTTAGAGTTCCAAAGCTTGAAACCGTCATATATTTACTTCACTAGCTCTGAATGCGGTTTCTGGCAAATGGGCATACTCCTGATAGAGTATTGGCCCACCATCAAACCTTTTGCTTTTGGATGAAATTTGAGTGTTGACTTTCAAAAAATGCGCACTCTGAAAAACTTTGTTTCTGAATGCGGGAAAAGTTAAAGTTTTTATAAGGCCTATATCTAAAGCTCCTAAAGGAGCACATGGCTACCTTTGGGATATATGATATGGAACCACTCACCATCATACATATTTCATTTGGGAGCAGCTAGTGTAATATCTCTTGAAGATATGCTCATATTCAACTCCTAAGAAACTTAGAGTTCCAAAGCTTGAAATCGTCTTATATCTATTTCACCAGCTCTGAATGCGGTTTCTGGCTTATGGGCATACCCCTGATAGAGTATCGGCCCACCATCAAACCTTTTGCTTTTGGATGAAATTTGAGTGTTGACTTTCAAAAAATGCGCACTCTGAAAAACTTTGTTTCTGAATGCGGGAAAAGTTAAAGGTTTCATAAAGCCTATATCTAAAGCTCCTAAAGGAGCAGATGGCTACCTTTGGGATATATGATATGGAACCACTCACCATCATACATATTTCATTTGGAAGCAGCTAGTGTATTCACTCTTGAAGATATGCTCATATTCAACTCCTAAGAAACTTAGAGTTCCAAAGCTTGAAACCGTCATATATTTACTTCACAAGCTCTGAATGCGGTTTCTGTCTTATGGGCATACTCCTGATAGAGTATTGGCCCACCATCAAACCTTTTGCTTTTGGATGAAATTTGAGTGTTGACTTTCAAAAAATGCGCACTCTGAAAAACTTTGTTTCTGAATGCGGGAAAAGTTAAAGTTTTTATAAGGCCTATATCTAAAGCTCCTAAAGGAGCACATGGCTACCTTTGGGATATATGATATGGAACCACTCACCATCATACATATTTCTTTTGGGAGCAGCTAGTGTAATCTCTCTTGAAGATATGCTCATATTCAACTCCTAAGAAACTTAGAGTTCCAAAGCTTGAAATCGTCTTATATCTATTTCACCAGCTCTGAATGCGGTTTCTGGCTTATGGGCATACCCCTGATAGAGTATCGGCCCACCATCAAACCTTTTCCTTTTGGATGAAATTTGAGTGTGGACTTTCAAGAAACGCACAGTGTGAAAAACTTTGTTTCTGAATGCGGGAAAAGGTAAAGGTTTCATAAAGCCTATATCTAAAGCTCCTAAAGGAGCAGATGGCTACCTTTGGGATATATGATATGGAACCACTCACCATCATACATATTTCATTTGGAAGCAGCTAGTGTATTCTCTCTTGAAGATATGCTCATATTCAACTCCTAAGAAACTTAGAGTTCCAAAGCTTGAAACCGTCATATATTTACTTCACTAGCTCTGAATGCGGTTTCTGGCAAATGGGCATACTCCTGATAGAGTATTGGCCCACCATCAAACCTTTTGCTTTTGGATGAAATTTGAGTGTTGACTTTCAAAAAATGCGCACTCTGAAAAACTTTGTTTCTGAATGCGGGAAAAGTTAAAGTTTTTATAAGGCCTATATCTAAAGCTCCTAAAGGAGCACATGGCTACCTTTGGGATATATGATATGGAACCACTCACCATCATACATATTTCATTTGGGAGCAGCTAGTGTAATATCTCTTGAAGATATGCTCATATTCAACTCCTAAGAAACTTAGAGTTCCAAAGCTTGAAATCGTCTTATATCTATTTCACCAGCTCTGAATGCGGTTTCTGGCTTATGGGCATACCCCTGATAGAGTATCGGCCCACCATCAAACCTTTTGCTTTTGGATGAAATTTGAGTGTTGACTTTCAAAAAATGCGCACTCTGAAAAACTTTGTTTCTGAATGCGGGAAAAGTTAAAGGTTTCATAAAGCCTATATCTAAAGCTCCTAAAGGAGCAGATGGCTACCTTTGGGATATATGATATGGAACCACTCACCATCATACATATTTCATTTGGAAGCAGCTAGTGTATTCACTCTTGAAGATATGCTCATATTCAACTCCTAAGAAACTTAGAGTTCCAAAGCTTGAAACCGTCATATATTTACTTCACAAGCTCTGAATGCGGTTTCTGTCTTATGGCATACTCCTGATAGAGTATTGGCCCACCATCAAACCTTTTGCTTTTGGATGAAATTTGAGTGTTGACTTTCAAAAAATGCGCACTCTGAAAAACTTTGTTTCTGAATGCGGGAAAAGTTAAAGTTTTTATAAGGCCTATATCTAAAGCTCCTAAAGGAGCACATGGCTACCTTTGGGATATATGATATGGAACCACTCACCATCATACATATTTCATTTGGGAGCAGCTAGTGTAATATCTCTTGAAGATATACTCATATTCAACTCCTAAGAAACTTAGAGTTCCAAAGCTTGAAATCGTCTTATATCTATTTCACCAGCTCTGAATGCGGTTTCTGGCTTATGGGCATACCCCTGATAGAGTATCGGCCCACCATCAAACCTTTTCCTTTTGGATGAAATTTGAGTGTGGACTTTCAAGAAACGCACAGTGTGAAAAACTTTGTTTCTGAATGCGGGAAAAGGTAAAGGTTTCATAAAGCCTATATCTAAAGCTCCTAAAGGAGCAGATGGCTACCTTTGGGATATATGATATGGAACCACTCACCATCATACATATTTCATTTGGAAGCAGCTAGTGTATTCTCTCTTGAAGATATGCTCATATTCAACTCCTAAGAAACTTAGAGTTCCAAAGCTTGAAACCGTCATATATTTACTTCACTAGCTCTGAATGCGGTTTCTGGCAAATGGGCATACTCCTGATAGAGTATTGGCCCACCATCAAACCTTTTGCTTTTGGATGAAATTTGAGTGTTGACTTTCAAAAAATGCGCACTCTGAAAAACTTTGTTTCTGAATGCGGGAAAAGTTAAAGTTTTTATAAGGCCTATATCTAAAGCTCCTAAAGGAGCACATGGCTACCTTTGGGATATATGATATGGAACCACTCACCATCATACATATTTCATTTGGGAGCAGCTAGTGTAATATCTCTTGAAGATATGCTCATATTCAACTCCTAAGAAACTTAGAGTTCCAAAGCTTGAAATCGTCTTATATCTATTTCACCAGCTCTGAATGCGGTTTCTGGCTTATGGGCATACCCCTGATAGAGTATCGGCCCACCATCAAACCTTTTGCTTTTGGATGAAATTTGAGTGTTGACTTTCAAAAAATGCGCACTCTGAAAAACTTTGTTTCTGAATGCGGGAAAAGTTAAAGGTTTCATAAAGCCTATATCTAAAGCTCCTAAAGGAGCAGATGGCTACCTTTGGGATATATGATATGGAACCACTCACCATCATACATATTTCATTTGGAAGCAGCTAGTGTATTCACTCTTGAAGATATGCTCATATTCAACTCCTAAGAAACTTAGAGTTCCAAAGCTTGAAACCGTCATATATTTACTTCACAAGCTCTGAATGCGGTTTCTGTCTTATGGGCATACTCCTGATAGAGTATTGGCCCACCATCAAACCTTTTGCTTTTGGATGAAATTTGAGTGTTGACTTTCAAAAAATGCGCACTCTGAAAAACTTTGTTTCTGAATGCGGGAAAAGTTAAAGTTTTTATAAGGCCTATATCTAAAGCTCCTAAAGGAGCACATGGCTACCTTTGGGATATATGATATGGAACCACTCACCATCATACATATTTCATTTGGGAGCAGCTAGTGTAATATCTCTTGAAGATATGCTCATATTCAACTCCTAAGAAACTTAGAGTTCCAAAGCTTGAAATCGTCTTATATCTATTTCACCAGCTCTGAATGCGGTTTCTGGCTTATGGGCATACCCCTGATAGAGTATCGGCCCACCATCAAACCTTTTGCTTTTGGATGAAATTTGAGTGTTGACTTTCAAAAAATGCGCACTCTTAAAAACTTTGTTTCTGAATGCGGGAAAAGTTAAAGTTTTTATAAGGCCTATATCTAAAGCTCCTAAAGGAGCACATGGCTACCTTTGGGATATATGATATGGAACCACTCACCATCATACATATTTCATTTGGGAGCAGCTAGTGTAATATCTCTTGAAGATATACTCATATTCAACTCCTAAGAAACTTAGAGTTCCAAAGCTTGAAATCGTCTTATATCTATTTCACCAGCTCTGAATGCGGTTTCTGGCTTATGGGCATACCCCTGATAGAGTATCGGCCCACCATCAAACCTTTTCCTTTTGGATGAAATTTGAGTGTGGACTTTCAAGAAACGCACAGTGTGAAAAACTTTGTTTCTGAATGCGGGAAAAGGTAAAGGTTTCATAAAGCCTATATCTAAAGCTCCTAAAGGAGCAGATGGCTACCTTTGGGATATATGATATGGAACCACTCACCATCATACATATTTCATTTGGAAGCAGCTAGTGTATTCTCTCTTGAAGATATGCTCATATTCAACTCCTAAGAAACTTAGAGTTCCAAAGCTTGAAACCGTCATATATTTACTTCACTAGCTCTGAATGCGGTTTCTGGCAAATGGGCATACTCCTGATAGAGTATTGGCCCACCATCAAACCTTTTGCTTTTGGATGAAATTTGAGTGTTGACTTTCAAAAAATGCGCACTCTGAAAAACTTTGTTTCTGAATGCGGGAAAAGTTAAAGTTTTTATAAGGCCTATATCTAAAGCTCCTAAAGGAGCACATGGCTACCTTTGGGATATATGATATGGAACCACTCACCATCATACATATTTCATTTGGGAGCAGCTAGTGTAATATCTCTTGAAGATATGCTCATATTCAACTCCTAAGAAACTTAGAGTTCCAAAGCTTGAAATCGTCTTATATCTATTTCACCAGCTCTGAATGCGGTTTCTGGCTTATGGGCATACCCCTGATAGAGTATCGGCCCACCATCAAACCTTTTGCTTTTGGATGAAATTTGAGTGTTGACTTTCAAAAAATGCGCACTCTGAAAAACTTTGTTTCTGAATGCGGGAAAAGTTAAAGGTTTCATAAAGCCTATATCTAAAGCTCCTAAAGGAGCAGATGGCTACCTTTGGGATATATGATATGGAACCACTCACCATCATACATATTTCATTTGGAAGCAGCTAGTGTATTCACTCTTGAAGATATGCTCATATTCAACTCCTAAGAAACTTAGAGTTCCAAAGCTTGAAACCGTCATATATTTACTTCACAAGCTCTGAATGCGGTTTCTGTCTTATGGGCATACTCCTGATAGAGTATTGGCCCACCATCAAACCTTTTGCTTTTGGATGAAATTTGAGTGTTGACTTTCAAAAAATGCGCACTCTGAAAAACTTTGTTTCTGAATGCGGGAAAAGTTAAAGTTTTTATAAGGCCTATATCTAAAGCTCCTAAAGGAGCACATGGCTACCTTTGGGATATATGATATGGAACCACTCACCATCATACATATTTCATTTGGGAGCAGCTAGTGTAATCTCTCTTGAAGATATGCTCATATTCAACTCCTAAGAAACTTAGAGTTCCAAAGCTTGAAATCGTCTTATATCTATTTCACCAGCTCTGAATGCGGTTTCTGGCTTATGGGCATACCCCTGATAGAGTATCGGCCCACCATCAAACCTTTTCCTTTTGGATGAAATTTGAGTGTGGACTTTCAAGAAACGCACAGTGTGAAAAACTTTGTTTCTGAATGCGGGAAAAGGTAAAGGTTTCATAAAGCCTATATCTAAAGCTCCTAAAGGAGCAGATGGCTACCTTTGGGATATATGATATGGAACCACTCACCATCATACATATTTCATTTGGGAGCAGCTAGTGTAATATCTCTTGAAGATATGCTCATATTCAACTCCTAAGAAACTTAGAGTTCCAAAGCTTGAAATCGTCTTATATCTATTTCACCAGCTCTGAATGCGGTTTCTGGCTTATGGGCATACCCCTGATAGAGTATCGGCCCACCATCAAACCTTTTGCTTTTGGATGAAATTTGAGTGTTGACTTTCAAAAAATGCGCACTCTGAAAAACTTTGTTTCTGAATGCGGGAAAAGTTAAAGGTTTCATAAAGCCTATATCTAAAGCTCCTAAAGGAGCAGATGGCTACCTTTGGGATATATGATATGGAACCACTCACCATCATACATATTTCATTTGGGAGCAGCTAGTGTAATCTCTCTTGAAGATATGCTCATATTCAACTCCTAAGAAACTTAGAGTTCCAAAGCTTGAAATCGTCTTATATCTATTTCACCAGCTCTGAATGCGGTTTCTGGCTTATGGGCATACCCCTGATAGAGTATCGGCCCACCATCAAACCTTTTCCTTTTGGATGAAATTTGAGTGTTGACTTTCAAGAAACGCACAGTTTGAAAAACTTTGTTTCTGAATGCGGGAAAAGGTAAAGGTTTCATAAAGCCTATATCTACAGCTCCTAAAGGAGCAGATGGCTACCTTTGGGATATATGATATGGAACCACTCACCATCATACATATTTCATTTGGAAGCAGCTAGTGTATTCTCTCTTGAAGATATGCTCATATTCAACTCCTAAGAAACTTAGAGTTCCAAAGCTTGAAACCGTCATATATTTACTTCACAAGCTCTGAATGCGGTTTCTGGCAAATGGGCATACTCCTGATAGAGTATTGGCCCACCATCAAACCTTTTGCTTTTGGATGAAATTTGAGTGTTGACTTTCAAAAAATGCGCACTCTGAAAAACTTTGTTTCTGAATGCGGGAAAAGTTAAAGTTTTTATAAGGCCTATATCTAAAGCTCCTAAAGGAGCACATGGCTACCTTTGGGATATATGATATGGAACCACTCACCATCATACATATTTCATTTGGGAGCAGCTAGTGTAATATCTCTTGAAGATATGCTCATATTCAACTCCTAAGAAACTTAGAGTTCCAAAGCTTGAAATCGTCTTATATCTATTTCACCAGCTCTGAATGCGGTTTCTGGCTTATGGGCATACCCCTGATAGAGTATCGGCCCACCATCAAACCTTTTCCTTTTGGATGAAATTTGAGTGTGGACTTTCAAGAAACGCACAGTGTGAAAAACTTTGTTTCTGAATGCGGGAAAAGGTAAAGGTTTCATAAAGCCTATATCTAAAGCTCCTAAAGGAGCAGATGGCTACCTTTGGGATATATGATATGGAACCACTCACCATCATACATATTTCATTTGGAAGCAGCTAGTGTATTCTCTCTTGAAGATATGCTCATATTCAACTCCTAAGAAACTTAGAGTTCCAAAGCTTGAAACCGTCATATATTTACTTCACTAGCTCTGAATGCGGTTTCTGGCAAATGGGCATACTCCTGATAGAGTATTGGCCCACCATCAAACCTTTTGTTTTGGATGAAATTTGAGTGTTGACTTTCAAAAAATGCGCACTCTGAAAAACTTTGTTTCTGAATGCGGGAAAAGTTAAAGTTTTTATAAGGCCTATATCTAAAGCTCCTAAAGGAGCACATGGCTACCTTTGGGATATATGATATGGAACCACTCACCATCATACATATTTCATTTGGGAGCAGCTAGTGTAATATCTCTTGAAGATATGCTCATATTCAACTCCTAAGAAACAGAGTTCCAAAGCTTGAAATCGTCTTATATCTATTTCACCAGCTCTGAATGCGGTTTCTGGCTTATGGGCATACCCCTGATAGAGTATCGGCCCACCATCAAACCTTTTGCTTTTGGATGAAATTTGAGTGTTGACTTTCAAAAAATGCGCACTCTGAAAAACTTTGTTTCTGAATGCGGGAAAAGTTAAAGGTTTCATAAAGCCTATATCTAAAGCTCCTAAAGGAGCAGATGGCTACCTTTGGGATATATGATATGGAACCACTCACCATCATACATATTTCATTTGGGAGCAGCTAGTGTAATATCTCTTGAAGATATGCTCATATTCAACTCCTAAGAAACTTAGAGTTCCAAAGCTTGAAATCGTCTTATATCTATTTCACCAGCTCTGAATGCGGTTTCTGGCTTATGGGCATACCCCTGATAGAGTATCGGCCCACCATCAAACCTTTTGCTTTTGGATGAAATTTGAGTGTTGACTTTCAAAAAATGCGCACTCTGAAAAACTTTGTTTCTGAATGCGGGAAAAGTTAAAGGTTTCATAAAGCCTATATCTAAAGCTCCTAAAGGAGCAGATGGCTACCTTTGGGATATATGATATGGAACCACTCACCATCATACATATTTCATTTGGAAGCAGCTAGTGTATTCACTCTTGAAGATATGCTCATATTCAACTCCTAAGAAACTTAGAGTTCCAAAGCTTGAAACCGTCATATATTTACTTCACAAGCTCTGAATGCGGTTTCTGTCTTATGGGCATACTCCTGATAGAGTATTGGCCCACCATCAAACCTTTTGCTTTTGGATGAAATTTGAGTGTTGACTTTCAAAAAATGCGCACTCTGAAAAACTTTGTTTCTGAATGCGGGAAAAGTTAAAGTTTTTATAAGGCCTATATCTAAAGCTCCTAAAGGAGCACATGGCTACCTTTGGGATATATGATATGGAACCACTCACCATCATACATATTTCATTTGGGAGCAGCTAGTGTAATCTCTCTTGAAGATATGCTCATATTCAACTCCTAAGAAACTTAGAGTTCCAAAGCTTGAAATCGTCTTATATCTATTTCACCAGCTCTGAATGCGGTTTCTGGCTTATGGGCATACCCCTGATAGAGTATCGGCCCACCATCAAACCTTTTCCTTTTGGATGAAATTTGAGTGTGGACTTTCAAGAAACGCACAGTGTGAAAAACTTTGTTTCTGAATGCGGGAAAAGGTAAAGGTTTCATAAAGCCTATATCTAAAGCTCCTAAAGGAGCAGATGGCTACCTTTGGGATATATGATATGGAACCACTCACCATCATACATATTTCATTTGGAAGCAGCTAGTGTATTCTCTCTTGAAGATATGCTCATATTCAACTCCTAAGAAACTTAGAGTTCCAAAGCTTGAAACCGTCATATATTTACTTCACTAGCTCTGAATGCGGTTTCTGGCAAATGGGCATACTCCTGATAGAGTATTGGCCCACCATCAAACCTTTTGTTTTGGATGAAATTTGAGTGTTGACTTTCAAAAAATGCGCACTCTGAAAAACTTTGTTTCTGAATGCGGGAAAAGTTAAAGTTTTTATAAGGCCTATATCTAAAGCTCCTAAAGGAGCACATGGCTACCTTTGGGATATATGATATGGAACCACTCACCATCATACATATTTCATTTGGGAGCAGCTAGTGTAATATCTCTTGAAGATATGCTCATATTCAACTCCTAAGAAACAGAGTTCCAAAGCTTGAAATCGTCTTATATCTATTTCACCAGCTCTGAATGCGGTTTCTGGCTTATGGGCATACCCCTGATAGAGTATCGGCCCACCATCAAACCTTTTGCTTTTGGATGAAATTTGAGTGTTGACTTTCAAAAAATGCGCACTCTGAAAAACTTTGTTTCTGAATGCGGGAAAAGTTAAAGGTTTCATAAAGCCTATATCTAAAGCTCCTAAAGGAGCAGATGGCTACCTTTGGGATATATGATATGGAACCACTCACCATCATACATATTTCATTTGGGAGCAGCTAGTGTAATATCTCTTGAAGATATGCTCATATTCAACTCCTAAGAAACTTAGAGTTCCAAAGCTTGAAATCGTCTTATATCTATTTCACCAGCTCTGAATGCGGTTTCTGGCTTATGGGCATACCCCTGATAGAGTATCGGCCCACCATCAAACCTTTTGCTTTTGGATGAAATTTGAGTGTTGACTTTCAAAAAATGCGCACTCTGAAAAACTTTGTTTCTGAATGCGGGAAAAGTTAAAGGTTTCATAAAGCCTATATCTAAAGCTCCTAAAGGAGCAGATGGCTACCTTTGGGATATATGATATGGAACCACTCACCATCATACATATTTCATTTGGAAGCAGCTAGTGTATTCACTCTTGAAGATATGCTCATATTCAACTCCTAAGAAACTTAGAGTTCCAAAGCTTGAAACCGTCATATATTTACTTCACAAGCTCTGAATGCGGTTTCTGTCTTATGGGCATACTCCTGATAGAGTATTGGCCCACCATCAAACCTTTTGCTTTTGGATGAAATTTGAGTGTTGACTTTCAAAAAATGCGCACTCTGAAAAACTTTGTTTCTGAATGCGGGAAAAGTTAAAGTTTTTATAAGGCCTATATCTAAAGCTCCTAAAGGAGCACATGGCTACCTTTGGGATATATGATATGGAACCACTCACCATCATACATATTTCATTTGGGAGCAGCTAGTGTAATCTCTCTTGAAGATATGCTCATATTCAACTCCTAAGAAACTTAGAGTTCCAAAGCTTGAAATCGTCTTATATCTATTTCACCAGCTCTGAATGCGGTTTCTGGCTTATGGGCATACCCCTGATAGAGTATCGGCCCACCATCAAACCTTTTCCTTTTGGATGAAATTTGAGTGTGGACTTTCAAGAAACGCACAGTGTGAAAAACTTTGTTTCTGAATGCGGGAAAAGGTAAAGGTTTCATAAAGCCTATATCTAAAGCTCCTAAAGGAGCAGATGGCTACCTTTGGGATATATGATATGGAACCACTCACCATCATACATATTTCATTTGGAAGCAGCTAGTGTATTCTCTCTTGAAGATATGCTCATATTCAACTCCTAAGAAACTTAGAGTTCCAAAGCTTGAAACCGTCATATATTTACTTCACTAGCTCTGAATGCGGTTTCTGGCAAATGGGCATACTCCTGATAGAGTATTTGCCCACCATCAAACCTTTTGCTTTTGGATGAAATTTGAGTGTTGACTTTCAAAAAATGCGCACTCTGAAAAACTTTGTTTCTGAATGCGGGAAAAGTTAAAGTTTTTATAAGGCCTATATCTAAAGCTCCTAAAGGAGCACATGGCTACCTTTGGGATATATGATATGGAACCACTCACCATCATACATATTTCATTTGGGAGCAGCTAGTGTAATCTCTCTAGAAGATATGCTCATATTCAACTCCTAAGAAACTTAGAGTTCCAAAGCTTGAAATCGTCTTATATCTATTTCACCAGCTCTGAATGCGGTTTCTGGCTTATGGGCATACCCCTGATAGAGTATCGGCCCACCATCAAACCTTTTCCTTTTGGATGAAATTTGAGTGTTGACTTTCAAGAAACGCACAGTTTGAAAAACTTTGTTTCTGAATGCGGGAAAAGGTAAAGGTTTCATAAAGCCTATATCTAAAGCTCCTAAAGGAGCAGATGGCTACCTTTGGGATATATGATATGGAACCACTCACCATCATACATATTTCATTTGGAAGCAGCTAGTGTATTCTCTCTTGAAGATATGCTCATATTCAACTCCTAAGAAACTTAGAGTTCCAAAGCTTGAAACCGTCATATATTTACTTCACAAGCTCTGAATGCGGTTTCTGGCAAATGGGCATACTCCTGATAGAGTATTGGCCCACCATCAAACCTTTTGCTTTTGGATGAAATTTGAGTGTTGACTTTCAAAAAATGCGCACTCTGAAAAACTTTGTTTCTGAATGCGGGAAAAGTTAAAGTTTTTATAAGGCCTATATCTAAAGCTCCTAAAGGAGCACATGGCTACCTTTGGGATATATGATATGGAACCACTCACCATCATACATATTTCATTTGGGAGCAGCTAGTGTAATATCTCTTGAAGATATGCTCATATTCAACTCCTAAGAAACTTAGAGTTCCAAAGCTTGAAATCGTCTTATATCTATTTCACCAGCTCTGAATGCGGTTTCTGGCTTATGGGCATACCCCTGATAGAGTATCGGCCCACCATCAAACCTTTTCCTTTTGGATGAAATTTGAGTGTTGACTTTCAAGAAACGCACAGTTTGAAAAACTTTGTTTCTGAATGCGGGAAAAGGTAAAGGTTTCATAAAGCCTATATCTAAAGCTCCTAAAGGAGCAGATGGCTACCTTTGGGATATATGATATGGAACCACTCACCATCATACATATTTCATTTGGAAGCAGCTAGTGTATTCTCTCTTGAAGATATGCTCATATTCAACTCCTAAGAAACTTAGAGTTCCAAAGCTTGAAACCGTCATATATTTACTTCACAAGCTCTGAATGCGGTTTCTGGCAAATGGGCATACTCCTGATAGAGTATCGGCCCACCATCAAACCTTTTCCTTTTGGATGAAATTTGAGTGTTGACTTTCAAAAAATGCGCACTCTGAAAAACTTTGTTTCTGAATGCGGGAAAAGTTAAAGGTTTCATAAAGCCTATATCTAAAGCTCCTAAAGGAGCAGATGGCTACCTTTGGGATATATGATATGGAACCACTCACCATCATACATATTTCATTTGGGAGCAGCTAGTGTAATATCTCTTGAAGATATGCTCATATTCAACTCCTAAGAAACTTAGAGTTCCAAACCTTGAAACCGTCATATATTTACTTCACAAGCTCTGAATGCGGTTTCTGGCAAATGGGCATACTCCTGATAGAGTATTGGCCCACCATCAAACCTTTTGCTTTTGGATGAAATTTGAGTGTTGACTTTCAAAAAATGCGCACTCTAAAAAACTTTGTTTCTGAATGCGGGAAAAGTTAAAGTTTTTATAAGGCCTATATCTAAAGCTCCTAAAGGAGCACATGGCTACCTTTGGGATATATGATATGGAACCACTCACCATCATACATATTTCATTTGGAAGCAGCTAGTGTATTCTCTCTTGAAGATATGCTCATATTCAACTCCTAAGAAACTTAGAGTTCCAAAGCTTGAAACCGTCATATATTTACTTCACTAGCTGTGAATGCGGTTTCTGGCAAATGGGCATACTCCTGATAGAGTATTGGCCCACCATCAAACCTTTTGCTTTTGGATGAAATTTGAGTGTTGACTTTCAAAAAATGCGCACTCTGAAAAACTTTGTTTCTGAATGCGGGAAAAGTTAAAGTTTTTATAAGGCCTATATCTAAAGCTCCTAAAGGAGCACATGGCTACCTTTGGGATATATGATATGGAACCACTCACCATCATACATATTTCATTTGGGAGCAGCTAGTGTAATATCTCTTGAAGATATGCTCATATTCAACTCCTAAGAAACTTAGAGTTCCAAAGCTTGAAATCGTCTTATATCTATTTCACCAGCTCTGAATGCAGTTTCTGGCTTATGGGCATACCCCTGATAGAGTATCGGCCCACCATCAAACCTTTTGCTTTTGGATGAAATTTGAGTGTTGACTTTCAAAAAATGCGCACTCTGAAAAACTTTGTTTCTGAATGCGGGAAAAGTTAAAGGTTTCATAAAGCCTATATCTAAAGCTCCTAAAGGAGCAGATGGCTACCTTTGGGATATATGATATGGAACCACTCACCATCATACATATTTCATTTGGAAGCAGCTAGTGTATTCACTCTTGAAGATATGCTCATATTCAACTCCTAAGAAACTTAGAGTTCCAAAGCTTGAAACCGTCATATATTTACTTCACAAGCTCTGAATGCGGTTTCTGTCTTATGGGCATACTCCTGATAGAGTATTGGCCCACCATCAAACCTTTTGCTTTTGGATGAAATTTGAGTGTTGACTTTCAAAAAATGCGCACTCTGAAAAACTTTGTTTCTGAATGCGGGAAAAGTTAAAGTTTTTATAAGGCCTATATCTAAAGCTCCTAAAGGAGCACATGGCTACCTTTGGGATATATGATATGGAACCACTCACCATCATACATATTTCATTTGGGAGCAGCTAGTGTAATCTCTCTTGAAGATATGCTCATATTCAACTCCTAAGAAACTTAGAGTTCCAAAGCTTGAAATCGTCTTATATCTATTTCACCAGCTCTGAATGCGGTTTCTGGCTTATGGGCATACCCCTGATAGAGTATCGGCCCACCATCAAACCTTTTCCTTTTGGATGAAATTTGAGTGTTGACTTTCAAGAAACGCACAGTTTGAAAAACTTTGTTTCTGAATGCGGGAAAAGGTAAAGGTTTCATAAAGCCTATATCTAAAGCTCCTAAAGGAGCAGATGGCTACCTTTGGGATATATGATATGGAACCACTCACCATCATACATATTTCATTTGGAAGCAGCTAGTGTATTCTCTCTTGAAGATATGCTCATATTCAACTCCTAAGAAACTTAGAGTTCCAAAGCTTGAAACCGTCATATATTTACTTCACAAGCTCTGAATGCGGTTTCTGGCAAATGGGCATACTCCTGATAGAGTATTGGCCCACCATCAAACCTTTTGCTTTTGGATGAAATTTGAGTGTTGACTTTCAAAAAATGCGCACTCTGAAAAACTTTGTTTCTGAATGCGGGAAAAGTTAAAGTTTTTATAAGGCCTATATCTAAAGCTCCTAAAGGAGCACATGGCTACCTTTGGGATATATGATATGGAACCACTCACCATCATACATATTTCATTTGGGAGCAGCTAGTGTAATATCTCTTGAAGATATGCTCATATTCAACTCCTAAGAAACTTAGAGTTCCAAAGCTTGAAATCGTCTTATATCTATTTCACCAGCTCTGAATGCGGTTTCTGGCTTATGGGCATACCCCTGATAGAGTATCGGCCCACCATCAAACCTTTTCCTTTTGGATGAAATTTGAGTGTTGACTTCCAAGAAACGCACAGTTTGAAAAACTTTGTTTCTGAATGCGGGAAAAGGTAAAGGTTTCATAAAGCCTATATCTAAAGCTCCTAAAGGAGCAGATGGCTACCTTTGGGATATATGATATGGAACCACTCACCTTCATACATATTTCATTTGGAAGCAGCTAGTGTATTCTCTCTTGAAGATATGCTCATATTCAACTCCTAAGAAACTTAGAGTTCCAAAGCTTGAAACCGTCAAATATTTACTTCACTAGCTCTGAATGCGGTTTCTGGCAAATGGGCATACTCCTGATAGAGTATTGGCCCACCATCAAACCTTTTGCTTTTGGATGAAATTTGAGTGTTGACTTTCAAAAAATGCGCACTCTGAAAAACTTTGTTTCTGAATGCGGGAAAAGTTAAAGGTTTCATAAAGCCTATATCTAAAGCTCCTAAAGGAGCAGATGGCTACCTTTGGGATATATGATATGGAACCACTCACCATCATACATATTTCATTTGGAAGCAGCTAGTGTCTTCACTCTTGAAGATATGCTCATATTCAACTCCTAAGAAACTTAGAGTTCCAAAGCTTGAAACCGTCATATATTTACTTCACAAGCTCTGAATGCGGTTTCTGGCAAATGGGCATACTCCTGATGGAGTATTGGCCCACCATCAAACCTTTTGCTTTTGGATGAAATTTGAGTGTTGACTTTCAAAAAATGCGCACTCTGAAAAACTTTGTTTCTGAATGCGGGAAAAGTTAAAGTTTTTATAAGGCCTATATCTAAAGCTCCTAAAGGAGCACATGGCTACCTTTGGGATATATGATATCGAACCAGTCAACATCATACATATTTCATTTGGGAGCAGCTAGTGTAATATCTCTTGAAGATATGCTCATATTCAATTCCTAAGAAACTTAGAGTTCCAAAGCTTGAAATCGTCTTATATCTATTTCACCAGCTCTGAATGCGGTTTCTGGCTTATGGGCATACCCCTGATAGAGTATCGGCCCACCATCAAACCTTTTCCTTTTGGATGAAATTTGAGTGTTGACTTTCAAGAAACGCACAGTGTGAAAAACTTTGTTTCTGAATGCGGGAAAAGGTAAAGGTTTCATAAAGCCTATATCTAAAGCTCCTAAAGGAGCACATGGCTACCTTTGGGATATATGATATGGAACCACTCACCATCATACATATTTCATTTGGAAGCAGCTAGTGTATTCTCTCTTGAAGATATGCTCATATTCAACTCCTAAGAAACTTAGAGTTCCAAAGCTTGAAACCGTCATATATTTACTTCACTAGCTGTGAATGCGGTTTCTGGCAAATGGGCATACTCCTGATAGAGTATTGGCCCACCATCAAACCTTTTGCTTTTGGATGAAATTTGAGTGTTGACTTTCAAAAAATGCGCACTCTGAAAAACTTTGTTTCTGAATGCGGGAAAAGTTAAAGTTTTTATAAGGCCTATATCTAAAGCTCCTAAAGGAGCACATGGCTACCTTTGGGATATATGATATGGAACCACTCACCATCATACATATTTCATTTGGGAGCAGCTAGTGTAATATCTCTTGAAGATATGCTCATATTCAACTCCTAAGAAACTTAGAGTTCCAAAGCTTGAAATCGTCTTATATCTATTTCACCAGCTCTGAATGCAGTTTCTGGCTTATGGGCATACCCCTGATAGAGTATCGGCCCACCATCAAACCTTTTGCTTTTGGATGAAATTTGAGTGTTGACTTTCAAAAAATGCGCACTCTGAAAAACTTTGTTTCTGAATGCGGGAAAAGTTAAAGGTTTCATAAAGCCTATATCTAAAGCTCCTAAAGGAGCAGATGGCTACCTTTGGGATATATGATATGGAACCACTCACCATCATACATATTTCATTTGGAAGCAGCTAGTGTATTCACTCTTGAAGATATGCTCATATTCAACTCCTAAGAAACTTAGAGTTCCAAAGCTTGAAACCGTCATATATTTACTTCACAAGCTCTGAATGCGGTTTCTGTCTTATGGGCATACTCCTGATAGAGTATTGGCCCACCATCAAACCTTTTGCTTTTGGATGAAATTTGAGTGTTGACTTTCAAAAAATGCGCACTCTGAAAAACTTTGTTTCTGAATGCGGGAAAAGTTAAAGTTTTTATAAGGCCTATATCTAAAGCTCCTAAAGGAGCACATGGCTACCTTTGGGATATATGATATGGAACCACTCACCATCATACATATTTCATTTGGGAGCAGCTAGTGTAATCTCTCTTGAAGATATGCTCATATTCAACTCCTAAGAAACTTAGAGTTCCAAAGCTTGAAATCGTCTTATATCTATTTCACCAGCTCTGAATGCGGTTTCTGGCTTATGGGCATACCCCTGATAGAGTATCGGCCCACCATCAAACCTTTTCCTTTTGGATGAAATTTGAGTGTTGACTTTCAAGAAACGCACAGTTTGAAAAACTTTGTTTCTGAATGCGGGAAAAGGTAAAGGTTTCATAAAGCCTATATCTAAAGCTCCTAAAGGAGCAGATGGCTACCTTTGGGATATATGATATGGAACCACTCACCATCATACATATTTCATTTGGAAGCAGCTAGTGTATTCTCTCTTGAAGATATGCTCATATTCAACTCCTAAGAAACTTAGAGTTCCAAAGCTTGAAACCGTCATATATTTACTTCACAAGCTCTGAATGCGGTTTCTGGCAAATGGGCATACTCCTGATAGAGTATTGGCCCACCATCAAACCTTTTGCTTTTGGATGAAATTTGAGTGTTGACTTTCAAAAAATGCGCACTCTGAAAAACTTTGTTTCTGAATGCGGGAAAAGTTAAAGTTTTTATAAGGCCTATATCTAAAGCTCCTAAAGGAGCACATGGCTACCTTTGGGATATATGATATGGAACCACTCACCATCATACATATTTCATTTGGGAGCAGCTAGTGTAATATCTCTTGAAGATATGCTCATATTCAACTCCTAAGAAACTTAGAGTTCCAAAGCTTGAAATCGTCTTATATCTATTTCACCAGCTCTGAATGCGGTTTCTGGCTTATGGGCATACCCCTGATAGAGTATCGGCCCACCATCAAACCTTTTCCTTTTGGATGAAATTTGAGTGTTGACTTCTAAGAAACGCACAGTTTGAAAAACTTTGTTTCTGAATGCGGGAAAAGGTAAAGGTTTCATAAAGCCTATATCTAAAGCTCCTAAAGGAGCAGATGGCTACCTTTGGGATATATGATATGGAACCACTCACCATCATACATATTTCATTTGGAAGCAGCTAGTGTATTCTCTCTTGAAGATATGCTCATATTCAACTCCTAAGAAACTTAGAGTTCCAAAGCTTGAAACCGTCAAATATTTACTTCACAAGCTCTGAATGCGGTTTCTGGCAAATGGGCATACTCCTGATAGAGTATTGGCCCACCATCAAACCTTTTGCTTTTGGATGAAATTTGAGTGTTGACTTTCAAAAAATGCGCACTCTGAAAAACTTTGTTTCTGAATGCGGGAAAAGTTAAAGGTTTCATAAAGCCTATATCTAAAGCTCCTAAAGGAGCAGATGGCTACCTTTGGGATATATGATATGGAACCACTCACCATCATACATATTTCATTTGGAAGCAGCTAGTGTATTCACTCTTGAAGATATGCTCATATTCAACTCCTAAGAAACTTAGAGTTCCAAAGCTTGAAACCGTCATATATTTACTTCACAAGCTCTGAATGCGGTTTCTGGCAAATGGGCATAGTCCTGATAGAGTATTGGCCCACCATCAAACCTTTTGCTTTTGGATGAAATTTGAGTGTTGACTTTCAAAAAATGCGCACTCTGAAAAACTTTGTTTCTGAATGCGGGAAAAGTTAAAGTTTTTATAAGGCCTATATCTAAAGCTCCTAAAGGAGCACATGGCTACCTTTGGGATATATGATATCGAACCAGTCACCATCATACATATTTCATTTGGGAGCAGCTAGTGTAATATCTCTTGAAGATATGCTCATATTCAATTCCTAAGAAACTTAGAGTTCCAAAGCTTGAAATCGTCTTATATCTATTTCACCAGCTCTGAATGCGGTTTCTGGCTTATGGGCATACCCCTGATAGAGTATCGGCCCACCATCAAACCTTTTCCTTTTGGATGAAATTTGAGTGTTGACTTTCAAGAAACGCACAGTGTGAAAAACTTTGTTTCTGAATGCGGGAAAAGGTAAAGGTTTCATAAAGCCTATATCTAAAGCTCCTAAAGGAGCACATGGCTACCTTTGGGATATATGATATGGAACCACTCACCATCATACATATTTCATTTGGAAGCAGCTAGTGTATTCTCTCTTGAAGATATGCTCATATTCAACTCCTAAGAAACTTAGAGTTCCAAAGCTTGAAACCGTCATATATTTACTTCACTTGCTCTGAATGCGGTTTCTGGCAAATGGGCATACTCCTGATAGAGTATTTGCCCACCATCAAACCTTTTGCTTTTGGATGAAATTTGAGTGTTGACTTTCAAAAAATGCGCACTCTGAAAAACTTTGTTTCTGAATGCGGGAAAAGTTAAAGTTTTTATAAGGCCTATATCTAAAGCTCCTAAAGGAGCACATGGCTACCTTTGGGATATATGATATGGAACCACTCACCATCATACATATTTCATTTGGGAGCAGCTAGTGTAATATCTCTTGAAGATATGCTCATATTCAACTCCTAAGAAACTTAGAGTTCCAAAGCTTGAAATCGTCTTATATCTATTTCACCAGCTCTGAATGCGGTTTCTGGCTTATGGGCATACCCCTGATAGAGTATCGGCCCACCATCAAACCTTTTCCTTTTGGATGAAATTTGAGTGTTGACTTTCAAGAAACGCACAGTTTGAAAAACTTTGTTTCTGAATGCGGGAAAAGGTAAAGGTTTCATAAAGCCTATATCTAAAGCTCCTAAAGGAGCAGATGGCTACCTTTGGGATATATGATATGGAACCACTCACCATCATACATATTTCATTTGGAAGCAGCTAGTGTATTCTCTCTTGAAGATATGCTCATATTCAACTCCTAAGAAACTTAGAGTTCCAAAGCTTGAAACCGTCATATATTTACTTCACAAGCTCTGAATGCGGTTTCTGGCAAATGGGCATACTCCTGATAGAGTATCGGCCCACCATCAAACCTTTTCCTTTTGGATGAAATTTGAGTGTTGACTTTCAAAAAATGCGCACTCTGAAAAAATTTGTTTCTGAATGCGGGAAAAGTTAAAGGTTTCATAAAGCCTATATCTAAAGCTCCTAAAGGAGCAGATGGCTACCTTTGGGATATATGATATGGAACCACTCACCATCATACATATTTCATTTGGAAGCAGCTAGTGTATTCTCTCTTGAAGATATGCTCATATTCAACTCCTAAGAAACTTAGAGTTCCAAAGCTTGAAACCGTCATATATTTACTTCACTAGCTGTGAATGCGGTTTCTGGCAAATGGGCATACTCCTGATAGAGTATTGGCCCACCATCAAACCTTTTGCTTTTGGATGAAATTTGAGTGTTGACTTTCAAAAAATGCGCACTCTGAAAAACTTTGTTTCTGAATGCGGGAAAAGTTAAAGTTTTTATAAGGCCTATATCTAAAGCTCCTAAAGGAGCACATGGCTACCTTTGGGATATATGATATGGAACCACTCACCATCATACATATTTCATTTGGGAGCAGCTAGTGTAATATCTCTTGAAGATATGCTCATATTCAACTCCTAAGAAACTTACAGTTCCAAAGCTTGAAATCGTCTTATATCTATTTCACCAGCTCTGAATGCAGTTTCTGGCTTATGGGCATACCCCTGATAGAGTATCGGCCCACCATCAAACCTTTTGCTTTTGGATGAAATTTGAGTGTTGACTTTCAAAAAATGCGCACTCTGAAAAACTTTGTTTCTGAATGCGGGAAAAGTTAAAGGTTTCATAAAGCCTATATCTAAAGCTCCTAAAGGAGCAGATGGCTACCTTTGGGATATATGATATGGAACCACTCACCATCATACATATTTCATTTGGAAGCAGCTAGTGTATTCACTCTTGAAGATATGCTCATATTCAACTCCTAAGAAACTTAGAGTTCCAAAGCTTGAAACCGTCATATATTTACTTCACAAGCTCTGAATGCGGTTTCTGTCTTATGGGCATACTCCTGATAGAGTATTGGCCCACCATCAAACCTTTTGCTTTTGGATGAAATTTGAGTGTTGACTTTCAAAAAATGCGCACTCTGAAAAACTTTGTTTCTGAATGCGGGAAAAGTTAAAGTTTTTATAAGGCCTATATCTAAAGCTCCTAAAGGAGCACATGGCTACCTTTGGGATATATGATATGGAACCACTCACCATCATACATATTTCATTTGGGAGCAGCTAGTGTAATCTCTCTTGAAGATATGCTCATATTCAACTCCTAAGAAACTTAGAGTTCCAAAGCTTGAAATCGTCTTATATCTATTTCACCAGCTCTGAATGCGGTTTCTGGCTTATGGGCATACCCCTGATAGAGTATCGGCCCACCATCAAACCTTTTCCTTTTGGATGAAATTTGAGTGTTGACTTTCAAGAAACGCACAGTTTGAAAAACTTTGTTTCTGAATGCGGGAAAAGGTAAAGGTTTCATAAAGCCTATATCTAAAGCTCCTAAAGGAGCAGATGGCTACCTTTGGGATATATGATATGGAACCACTCACCATCATACATATTTCATTTGGAAGCAGCTAGTGTATTCTCTCTTGAAGATATGCTCATATTCAACTCCTAAGAAACTTAGAGTTCCAAAGCTTGAAACCGTCATATATTTACTTCACAAGCTCTGAATGCGGTTTCTGGCAAATGGGCATACTCCTGATAGAGTATTGGCCCACCATCAAACCTTTTGCTTTTGGATGAAATTTGAGTGTTGACTTTCAAAAAATGCGCACTCTGAAAAACTTTGTTTCTGAATGCGGGAAAAGTTAAAGTTTTTATAAGGCCTATATCTAAAGCTCCTAAAGGAGCACATGGCTACCTTTGGGATATATGATATGGAACCACTCACCATCATACATATTTCATTTGGGAGCAGCTAGTGTAATATCTCTTGAAGATATGCTCATATTCAACTCCTAAGAAACTTAGAGTTCCAAAGCTTGAAATCGTCTTATATCTATTTCACCAGCTCTGAATGCGGTTTCTGGCTTATGGGCATACCCCTGATAGAGTATCGGCCCACCATCAAACCTTTTCCTTTTGGATGAAATTTGAGTGTTGACTTCCAAGAAACGCACAGTTTGAAAAACTGTGTTTCTGAATGCGGGAAAAGGTAAAGGTTTCATAAAGCCTATATCTAAAGCTCCTAAAGGAGCAGATGGCTACCTTTGGGATATATGATATGGAACCACTCACCATCATACATATTTCATTTGGAAGCAGCTAGTGTATTCTCTCTTGAAGATATGCTCATATTCAACTCCTAAGAAACTTAGAGTTCCAAAGCTTGAAACCGTCAAATATTTACTTCACAAGCTCTGAATGCGGTTTCTGGCAAATGGGCATACTCCTGATAGAGTATTGGCCCACCATCAAACCTTTTGCTTTTGGATGAAATTTGAGTGTTGACTTTCAAAAAATGCGCACTCTGAAAAACTTTGTTTCTGAATGCGGGAAAAGTTAAAGGTTTCATAAAGCCTATATCTAAAGCTCCTAAAGGAGCAGATGGCTACCTTTGGGATATATGATATGGAACCACTCACCATCATACATATTTCATTTGGAAGCAGCTAGTGTATTCACTCTTGAAGATATGCTCATATTCAACTCCTAAGAAACTTAGAGTTCCAAAGCTTGAAACCGTCATATATTTACTTCACAAGCTCTGAATGCGGTTTCTGGCAAATGGGCATACTCCTGATAGAGTATTGGCCCACCATCAAACCTTTTGCTTTTGGATGAAATTTGAGTGTTGACTTTCAAAAAATGCGCACTCTGAAAAACTTTGTTTCTGAATGCGGGAAAAGTTAAAGTTTTTATAAGGCCTATATCTAAAGCTCCTAAAGGAGCACATGGCTACCTTTGGGATATATGATATCGAACCAGTCACCATCATACATATTTCATTTGGGAGCAGCTAGTGTAATATCTCTTGAAGATATGCTCATATTCAATTCCTAAGAAACTTAGAGTTCCAAAGCTTGAAATCGTCTTATATCTATTTCACCAGCTCTGAATGCGGTTTCTGGCTTATGGGCATACCCCTGATAGAGTATCGGCCCACCATCAAACCTTTTCCTTTTGGATGAAATTTGAGTGTTGACTTTCAAGAAACGCACAGTGTGAAAAACTTTGTTTCTGAATGCGGGAAAAGGTAAAGGTTTCATAAAGCCTATATCTAAAGCTCCTAAAGGAGCACATGGCTACCTTTGGGATATATGATATGGAACCACTCACCATCATACATATTTCATTTGGAAGCAGCTAGTGTATTCTCTCTTGAAGATATGCTCATATTCAACTCCTAA
Organism: Conger conger; assembly: GCF_963514075.1. NCBI lineage: Eukaryota > Metazoa > Chordata > Actinopteri > Anguilliformes > Congridae > Conger > Conger conger. Next base: position 65,069,233 of record NC_083765.1, on the reverse strand, counting down.
GAAACTTAGAGTTCCAAAGCTTGAAACCGTCATATATTTACTTCACTTGCTCTGAATGCGGTTTCTGGCAAATGGGCATACTCCTGATAGAGTATTTGCCCACCATCAAACCTTTTGCTTTTGGATGAAATTTGAGTGTTGACTTTCAAAAAATGCGCACTCTGAAAAACTTTGTTTCTGAATGCGGGAAAAGTTAAAGTTTTTATAAGGCCTATATCTAAAGCTCCTAAAGGAGCACATGGCTACCTTTGGGATATATGATATGGAACCACTCACCATCATACATATTTCATTTGGGAGCAGCTAGTGTAATATCTCTTGAAGATATGCTCATATTCAACTCCTAAGAAACTTAGAGTTCCAAAGCTTGAAACCGTCATATATTTACTTCACAAGCTCTGAATGCGGTTTCTGGCAAATGGGCATACTCCTGATAGAGTATCGGCCCACCATCAAACCTTTTCCTTTTGGATGAAATTTGAGTGTTGACTTTCAAAAAATGCGCACTCTGAAAAACTTTGTTTCTGAATGCGGGAAAAGTTAAAGGTTTCATAAAGCCTATATCTAAAGCTCCTAAAGGAGCAGATGGCTACCTTTGGGATATATGATATGGAACCACTCACCATCATACATATTTCATTTGGAAGCAGCTAGTGTATTCACTCTTGAAGATATGCTCATATTCAACTCCTAAGAAACTTAGAGTTCCAAAGCTTGAAACCGTCATATATTTACTTCACAAGCTCTGAATGCGGTTTCTGGCATATGGGCATACTCCTGATAGAGTATTGGCCCACCATCAAACCTTTTGCTTTTGGATGAAATTTGAGTGTTGACTTTCAAAAAATGCGCACTCTGAAAAACTTTGTTTCAGAATGCGGGAAAAGTTAAAGTTTTTATAAGGCCTATATCTAAAGCTCCTAAAGGAGCACATGGCTACCTTTGGGATATATGATATGGAACCACTCACCATCATACATATTTCATTTGGGAGCAGCTAGTGTAATATCTCTTGAAGATATGCTCATATTCAACTCCTAAGAAACTTAGAGTTCCAAAGCTTGAAATCGTCTTATATCTATTTCACCAGCTCTGAATGCGGTTTCTGGCTTATGGGCATACCCCTGATAGAGTATCGGCCCACCATCAAACCTTTTCCTTTTGGATGAAATTTGAGTGTTGACTTTCAAGAAACGCACAGTTTGAAAAACTTTGTTTCTGAATGCGGGAAAAGTTAAAGTTTTTATAAGGCTTATATCTAAAGCTCCTAAAGGAGCACATGGCTACCTTTGGGATATATGATATGGAACCACTCACCATCATACATATTTCATTTGGGAGCAGCTAGTGTAATATCTCTTGAAGATATGCTCATATTCAACTCCTAAGAAACTTAGAGTTCCAAAGCTTGAAATCGTCTTATATCTATTTCACCAGCTCTGAATGCGGTTTCTGGCTTATGGGCATACCCCTGATAGAGTATCGGCCCACCATCAAACCTTTTCCTTTTGGATGAAATTTGAGTGTTGACTTTCAAGAAACGCACAGTTTGAAAAACTTTGTTTCTGAATGCGGGAAAAGGTAAAGGTTTCATAAAGCCTATATCTAAAGCTCCTAAAGGAGCAGATGGCTACCTTTGGGATATATGATATGGAACCACTCACCATCATACATATTTCATTTGGAAGCAGCTAGTGTATTCTCTCTTGAAGATATGCTCATATTCAACTCCTAAGAAACTTAGAGTTCCAAAGCTTGAAACCGTCATATATTTACTTCACAAGATCTGAATGCGGTTTCTGGCAAATGGTCATACTCCTGATAGAGTATTGGCCCACCATCAAACCTTTTGCTTTTGGATGAAATTTGAGTGTTGACTTTCAAAAAATGCGCACTCTAAAAAACTTTGTTTCTGAATGCGGGAAAAGTTAAAGTTTTTATAAGGCCTATATCTAAAGCTCCTAAAGGAGCACATGGCTACCTTTGGGATATATGATATGGAACCACTCACCATCATACATATTTCATTTGGGAGCAGCTAGTGTAATCTCTCTTGAAGATATGCTCATATTCAACTCCTAAGAAACTTAGAGTTCCAAAGCTTGAAATCGTCTTATATCTATTTCACCAGCTCTGAATGCGGTTTCTGGCTTATGGGCATACCCCTGATAGAGTATCGGCCCACCATCAAACCTTTTCCTTTTGGATGAAATTTGAGTGTTGACTTTCAAGAAACGCACAGTGTGAAAAACTTTGTTTCTGAATGCGTGAAAAGGTAAAGGTTTCATAAAGCCTATATCTAAAGCTCCTAAAGGAGCAGATGGCTACCTTTGGGATATATGATATGGAACCACTCACCATCATACATATTTCATTTGGGAGCAGCTAGTGTAATATCTCTTGAAGATATGCTCATATTCAACTCCTAAGAAACTTAGAGTTCCAAAGCTTGAAATCGTCTTATATCTATTTCACCAGCTCTGAATGCGGTTTCTGGCTTATGGGCATACCCCTGATAGAGTATCGGCCCACCATCAAACCTTTTCCTTTTGGATGAAATTTGAGTGTTGACTTTCAAGAAACGCACAGTTTGAAAAACTTTGTTTCTGAATGCGGGAAAAGGTAAAGGTTTCATAAAGCCTATATCTAAAGCTCCTAAAGGAGCAGATGGCTACCTTTGGGATATATGATATGGAACCACTCACCATCATACATATTTCATTTGGAAGCAGCTAGTGTATTCTCTCTTGAAGATATGCTCATATTCAACTCCTAAGAAACTTAGAGTTCCAAAGCTTGAAACCGTCATATATTTACTTCACAAGCTCTGAATGCGGTTTCTGGCAAATGGGCATACTCCTGATAGAGTATTGGCCCACCATCAAACCTTTTGCTTTTGGATGAAATTTGAGTGTTGACTTTCAAAAAATGCGCACTCTGAAAAACTTTGTTTCTGAATGCGGGAAAAGTTAAAGTTTTTATAAGGCCTATATCTAAAGCTCCTAAAGGAGCACATGGCTACCTTTGGGATATATGATATGGAACCACTCACCATCATACATATTTCATTTGGAAGCAGCTAGTGTATTCTCTCTTGAAGATATGCTCATATTCAACTCCTAAGAAACTTAGAGTTCCAAAGCTTGAAACCGTCATATATTTACTTCACTAGCTCTGAATGCGGTTTCTGGCAAATGGGCATACTCCTGATAGAGTATTTGCCCACCATCAAACCTTTTGCTTTTGGATGAAATTTGAGTGTTGACTTTCAAAAAATGCGCACTCTGAAAAACTTTGTTTCTGAATGCGGGAAAAGTTAAAGTTTTTATAAGGCCTATATCTAAAGCTCCTAAAGGAGCACATGGCTACCTTTGGGATATATGATATGGAACCACTCACCATCATACATATTTCATTTGGGAGCAGCTAGTGTAATCTCTCTTGAAGATATGCTCATATTCAACTCCTAAGAAACTTAGAGTTCCAAAGCTTGAAATCGTCTTATATCTATTTCACCAGCTCTGAATGCGGTTTCTGGCTTATGGGCATACCCCTGATAGAGTATCGGCCCACCATCAAACCTTTTCCTTTTGGATGAAATTTGAGTGTTGACTTTCAAGAAACGCACAGTTTGAAAAACTTTGTTTCTGAATGCGGGAAAAGGTAAAGGTTTCATAAAGCCTATATCTAAAGCTCCTAAAGGAGCAGATGGCTACCTTTGGGATATATGATATGGAACCACTCACCATCATACATCTTTCATTTGGAAGCAGCTAGTGTATTCTCTCTTGAAGATATGCTCATATTCAACTCCTAAGAAACTTAGAGTTCCAAAGCTTGAAACCGTCATATATTTACTTCACAAGCTCTGAATGCGGTTTCTGGCAAATGGGCATACTCCTGATAGAGTATTGGCCCACCATCAAACCTTTTGCTTTTGGATGAAATTTGAGTGTTGACTTTCCAAAAATGCGCACTCTGAAAAACTTTGTTTCTGAATGCGGGAAAAGTTAAAGTTTTTATAAGGCCTATATCTAAAGCTCCTAAAGGAGCACATGGCTACCTTTGGGATATATGATATGGAACCACTCACCATCATACATATTTCATTTGGAAGCAGCTAGTGTATTCACTCTTGAAGATATGCTCATATTCAACTCCTAAGAAACTTAGAGTTCCAAAGCTTGAAACCGTCATATATTTACTTCACAAGCTCTGAATGCGGTTTCTGGCATATGGGCATACTCCTGATAGAGTATTGGCCCACCATCAAACCTTTTGCTTTTGGATGAAATTTGAGTGTTGACTTTCAAAAAATGCGCACTCTGAAAAACTTTGTTTCAGAATGCGGGAAAAGTTAAAGTTTTTATAAGGCCTATATCTAAAGCTCCTAAAGGAGCACATGGCTACCTTTGGGATATATGATATGGAACCACTCACCATCATACATATTTCATTTGGGAGCAGCTAGTGTAATATCTCTTGAAGATATGCTCATATTCAACTCCTAAGAAACTTAGAGTTCCAAAGCTTGAAATCGTCTTATATCTATTTCACCAGCTCTGAATGCGGTTTCTGGCTTATGGGCATACCCCTGATAGAGTATCGGCCCACCATCAAACCTTTTCCTTTTGGATGAAATTTGAGTGTTGACTTTCAAGAAACGCACAGTTTGAAAAACTTTGTTTCTGAATGCGGGAAAAGTTAAAGTTTTTATAAGGCTTATATCTAAAGCTCCTAAAGGAGCACATGGCTACCTTTGGGATATATGATATGGAACCACTCACCATCATACATATTTCATTTGGGAGCAGCTAGTGTAATATCTCTTGAAGATATGCTCATATTCAACTCCTAAGAAACTTAGAGTTCCAAAGCTTGAAATCGTCTTATATCTATTTCACCAGCTCTGAATGCGGTTTCTGGCTTATGGGCATACCCCTGATAGAGTATCGGCCCACCATCAAACCTTTTCCTTTTGGATGAAATTTGAGTGTTGACTTTCAAGAAACGCACAGTTTGAAAAACTTTGTTTCTGAATGCGGGAAAAGGTAAAGGTTTCATAAAGCCTATATCTAAAGCTCCTAAAGGAGCAGATGGCTACCTTTGGGATATATGATATGGAACCACTCACCATCATACATATTTCATTTGGAAGCAGCTAGTGTATTCACTCTTGAAGATATGCTCATATTCAACTCCTAAGAAACTTAGAGTTCCAAAGCTTGAAACCGTCATATATTTACTTCACAAGCTCTGAATGCGGTTTCTGGCATATGGGCATACTCCTGATAGAGTATTGGCCCACCATCAAACCTTTTGCTTTTGGATGAAATTTGAGTGTTGACTTTCAAAAAATGCGCACTCTGAAAAACTTTGTTTCAGAATGCGGGAAAAGTTAAAGTTTTTATAAGGCCTATATCTAAAGCTCCTAAAGGAGCACATGGCTACCTTTGGGATATATGATATGGAACCACTCACCATCATACATATTTCATTTGGGAGCAGCTAGTGTAATATCTCTTGAAGATATGCTCATATTCAACTCCTAAGAAACTTAGAGTTCCAAAGCTTGAAATCGTCTTATATCTATTTCACCAGCTCTGAATGCGGTTTCTGGCTTATGGGCATACCCCTGATAGAGTATCGGCCCACCATCAAACCTTTTCCTTTTGGATGAAATTTGAGTGTTGACTTTCAAGAAACGCACAGTTTGAAAAACTTTGTTTCTGAATGCGGGAAAAGTTAAAGTTTTTATAAGGCTTATATCTAAAGCTCCTAAAGGAGCACATGGCTACCTTTGGGATATATGATATGGAACCACTCACCATCATACATATTTCATTTGGGAGCAGCTAGTGTAATATCTCTTGAAGATATGCTCATATTCAACTCCTAAGAAACTTAGAGTTCCAAAGCTTGAAATCGTCTTATATCTATTTCACCAGCTCTGAATGCGGTTTCTGGCTTATGGGCATACCCCTGATAGAGTATCGGCCCACCATCAAACCTTTTCCTTTTGGATGAAATTTGAGTGTTGACTTTCAAGAAACGCACAGTTTGAAAAACTTTGTTTCTGAATGCGGGAAAAGGTAAAGGTTTCATAAAGCCTATATCTAAAGCTCCTAAAGGAGCAGATGGCTACCTTTGGGATATATGATATGGAACCACTCACCATCATACATATTTCATTTGGAAGCAGCTAGTGTATTCTCTCTTGAAGATATGCTCATATTCAACTCCTAAGAAACTTAGAGTTCCAAAGCTTGAAACCGTCATATATTTACTTCACAAGATCTGAATGCGGTTTCTGGCAAATGGTCATACTCCTGATAGAGTATTGGCCCACCATCAAACCTTTTGCTTTTGGATGAAATTTGAGTGTTGACTTTCAAAAAATGCGCACTCTAAAAAACTTTGTTTCTGAATGCGGGAAAAGTTAAAGTTTTTATAAGGCCTATATCTAAAGCTCCTAAAGGAGCACATGGCTACCTTTGGGATATATGATATGGAACCACTCACCATCATACATATTTCATTTGGGAGCAGCTAGTGTAATCTCTCTTGAAGATATGCTCATATTCAACTCCTAAGAAACTTAGAGTTCCAAAGCTTGAAATCGTCTTATATCTATTTCACCAGCTCTGAATGCGGTTTCTGGCTTATGGGCATACCCCTGATAGAGTATCGGCCCACCATCAAACCTTTTCCTTTTGGATGAAATTTGAGTGTTGACTTTCAAGAAACGCACAGTTTGAAAAACTTTGTTTCTGAATGCGGGAAAAGGTAAAGGTTTCATAAAGCCTATATCTAAAGCTCCTAAAGGAGCAGATGGCTACCTTTGGGATATATGATATGGAACCACTCACCATCATACATCTTTCATTTGGAAGCAGCTAGTGTATTCTCTCTTGAAGATATGCTCATATTCAACTCCTAAGAAACTTAGAGTTCCAAAGCTTGAAACCGTCATATATTTACTTCACAAGCTCTGAATGCGGTTTCTGGCAAATGGGCATACTCCTGATAGAGTATTGGCCCACCATCAAACCTTTTGCTTTTGGATGAAATTTGAGTGTTGACTTTCCAAAAATGCGCACTCTGAAAAACTTTGTTTCTGAATGCGGGAAAAGTTAAAGTTTTTATAAGGCCTATATCTAAAGCTCCTAAAGGAGCACATGGCTACCTTTGGGATATATGATATGGAACCACTCACCATCATACATATTTCATTTGGAAGCAGCTAGTGTATTCACTCTTGAAGATATGCTCATATTCAACTCCTAAGAAACTTAGAGTTCCAAAGCTTGAAACCGTCATATATTTACTTCACAAGCTCTGAATGCGGTTTCTGGCATATGGGCATACTCCTGATAGAGTATTGGCCCACCATCAAACCTTTTGCTTTTGGATGAAATTTGAGTGTTGACTTTCAAAAAATGCGCACTCTGAAAAACTTTGTTTCAGAATGCGGGAAAAGTTAAAGTTTTTATAAGGCCTATATCTAAAGCTCCTAAAGGAGCACATGGCTACCTTTGGGATATATGATATGGAACCACTCACCATCATACATATTTCATTTGGGAGCAGCTAGTGTAATATCTCTTGAAGATATGCTCATATTCAACTCCTAAGAAACTTAGAGTTCCAAAGCTTGAAATCGTCTTATATCTATTTCACCAGCTCTGAATGCGGTTTCTGGCTTATGGGCATACCCCTGATAGAGTATCGGCCCACCATCAAACCTTTTCCTTTTGGATGAAATTTGAGTGTTGACTTTCAAGAAACGCACAGTTTGAAAAACTTTGTTTCTGAATGCGGGAAAAGTTAAAGTTTTTATAAGGCTTATATCTAAAGCTCCTAAAGGAGCACATGGCTACCTTTGGGATATATGATATGGAACCACTCACCATCATACATATTTCATTTGGGAGCAGCTAGTGTAATATCTCTTGAAGATATGCTCATATTCAACTCCTAAGAAACTTAGAGTTCCAAAGCTTGAAATCGTCTTATATCTATTTCACCAGCTCTGAATGCGGTTTCTGGCTTATGGGCATACCCCTGATAGAGTATCGGCCCACCATCAAACCTTTTCCTTTTGGATGAAATTTGAGTGTTGACTTTCAAGAAACGCACAGTTTGAAAAACTTTGTTTCTGAATGCGGGAAAAGGTAAAGGTTTCATAAAGCCTATATCTAAAGCTCCTAAAGGAGCAGATGGCTACCTTTGGGATATATGATATGGAACCACTCACCATCATACATATTTCATTTGGAAGCAGCTAGTGTATTCTCTCTTGAAGATATGCTCATATTCAACTCCTAAGAAATTTAGAGTTCCAAAGCTTGAAACCGTCATATATTTACTTCACAAGATCTGAATGCGGTTTCTGGCAAATGGTCATACTCCTGATAGAGTATTGGCCCACCATCAAACCTTTTGCTTTTGGATGAAATTTGAGTGTTGACTTTCAAAAAATGCGCACTCTAAAAAACTTTGTTTCTGAATGCGGGAAAAGTTAAAGTTTTTATAAGGCCTATATCTAAAGCTCCTAAAGGAGCACATGGCTACCTTTGGGATATATGATATGGAACCACTCACCATCATACATATTTCATTTGGGAGCAGCTAGTGTAATCTCTCTTGAAGATATGCTCATATTCAACTCCTAAGAAACTTAGAGTTCCAAAGCTTGAAATCGTCTTATATCTATTTCACCAGCTCTGAATGCGGTTTCTGGCTTATGGGCATACCCCTGATAGAGTATCGGCCCACCATCAAACCTTTTCCTTTTGGATGAAATTTGAGTGTTGACTTTCAAGAAACGCACAGTGTGAAAAACTTTGTTTCTGAATGCGTGAAAAGGTAAAGGTTTCATAAAGCCTATATCTAAAGCTCCTAAAGGAGCAGATGGCTACCTTTGGGATATATGATATGGAACCACTCACCATCATACATATTTCATTTGGGAGCAGCTAGTGTAATATCTCTTGAAGATATGCTCATATTCAACTCCTAAGAAACTTAGAGTTCCAAAGCTTGAAATCGTCTTATATCTATTTCACCAGCTCTGAATGCGGTTTCTGGCTTATGGGCATACCCCTGATAGAGTATCGGCCCACCATCAAACCTTTTCCTTTTGGATGAAATTTGAGTGTTGACTTTCAAGAAACGCACAGTTTGAAAAACTTTGTTTCTGAATGCGGGAAAAGGTAAAGGTTTCATAAAGCCTATATCTAAAGCTCCTAAAGGAGCAGATGGCTACCTTTGGGATATATGATATGGAACCACTCACCATCATACATATTTCATTTGGAAGCAGCTAGTGTATTCTCTCTTGAAGATATGCTCATATTCAACTCCTATGAAACTTAGAGTTCCAAAGCTTGAAACCGTCATATATTTACTTCACAAGCTCTGAATGCGGTTTCTGGCAAATGGGCATACTCCTGATAGAGTATTGGCCCACCATCAAACCTTTTGCTTTTGGATGAAATTTGAGTGTTGACTTTCAAAAAATGCGCACTCTGAAAAACTTTGTTTCTGAATGCGGGAAAAGTTAAAGTTTTTATAAGGCCTATATCTAAAGCTCCTAAAGGAGCACATGGCTACCTTTGGGATATATGATATGGAACCACTCACCATCATACATATTTCATTTGGAAGCAGCTAGTGTATTCTCTCTTGAAGATATGCTCATATTCAACTCCTAAGAAACTTAGAGTTCCAAAGCTTGAAACCGTCATATATTTACTTCACTAGCTCTGAATGCGGTTTCTGGCAAATGGGCATACTGCTGATAGAGTATTTGCCCACCATCAAACCTTTTGCTTTTGGATGAAATTTGAGTGTTGACTTTCAAAAAATGCGCACTCTGAAAAACTTTGTTTCTGAATGCGGGAAAAGTTAAAGTTTTTATAAGGCCTATATCTAAAGCTCCTAAAGGAGCACATGGCTACCTTTGGGATATATGATATGGAACCACTCACCATCATACATATTTCATTTGGGAGCAGCTAGTGTAATCTCTCTTGAAGATATGCTCATATTCAACTCCTAAGAAACTTAGAGTTCCAAAGCTTGAAATCGTCTTATATCTATTTCACCAGCTCTGAATGCGGTTTCTGGCTTATGGGCATACCCCTGATAGAGTATCGGCCCACCATCAAACCTTTTCCTTTTGGATGAAATTTGAGTGTTGACTTTCAAGAAACGCACAGTTTGAAAAACTTTGTTTCTGAATGCGGGAAAAGGTAAAGGTTTCATAAAGCCTATATCTAAAGCTCCTAAAGGAGCAGATGGCTACCTTTGGGATATATGATATGGAACCACTCACCATCATACCTCTTTCATTTGGAAGCAGCTAGTGTATTCTCTCTTGAAGATATGCTCATATTCAACTCCTAAGAAACTTAGAGTTCCAAAGCTTGAAACCGTCATATATTTACTTCACAAGCTCTGAATGCGGTTTCTGGCAAATGGGCATACTCCTGATAGAGTATTGGCCCACCATCAAACCTTTTGCTTTTGGATGAAATTTGAGTGTTGACTTTCCAAAAATGCGCACTCTGAAAAACTTTGTTTCTGAATGCGGGAAAAGTTAATGTTTTTATAAGGCCTATATCTAAAGCTCCTAAAGGAGCACATGGCTACCTTTGGGATATATGATATGGAACCACTCACCATCATACATATTTCATTTGGAAGCAGCTAGTGTATTCACTCTTGAAGATATGCTCATATTCAACTCCTAAGAAACTTAGAGTTCCAAAGCTTGAAACCGTCATATATTTACTTCACAAGCTCTGAATGCGGTTTCTGGCATATGGGCATACTCCTGATAGAGTATTGGCCCACCATCAAACCTTTTGCTTTTGGATGAAATTTGAGTGTTGACTTTCAAAAAATGCGCACTCTGAAAAACTTTGTTTCAGAATGCGGGAAAAGTTAAAGTTTTTATAAGGCCTATATCTAAAGCTCCTAAAGGAGCACATGGCTACCTTTGGGATATATGATATGGAACCACTCACCATCATACATATTTCATTTGGGAGCAGCTAGTGTAATATCTCTTGAAGATATGCTCATATTCAACTCCTAAGAAACTTAGAGTTCCAAAGCTTGAAATCGTCTTATATCTATTTCACCAGCTCTGAATGCGGTTTCTGGCTTATGGGCATACCCCTGATAGAGTATCGGCCCACCATCAAACCTTTTCCTTTTGGATGAAATTTGAGTGTTGACTTTCAAGAAACGCACAGTGTGAAAAACTTTGTTTCTGAATGCGGGAAAAGGTAAAGGTTTCATAAAGCCTATATCTAAAGCTCCTAAAGGAGCAGATGGCTACCTTTGGGATATATGATATGGAACCACTCACCATCATACATATTTCATTTGGAAGCAGCTAGTGTATTCTCTCTTCAAGATATGCTCATATTCAACTCCTAAGAAACTTAGAGTTCCAAAGCTTGAAATCGTCTTATATCTATTTCACAAGCTCTGAATGCGGTTTCTGGCATATGGGCATACCCCTGATAGAGTATCGGCCCACCATCAAACCTTTTCCTTTTGGATGAAATTTGAGTGTTGACTTTCAAGAAACGCACAGTTTGAAAAACTTTGTTTCTGAATGCGGGAAAAGTTAAAGTTTTTATAAGGCCTATATCTAAAGCTCCTAAAGGAGCACATGGCTACCTTTGGGATATATGATATGGAACCACTCACCATCATACATATTTCATTTGGGAGCAGCTAGTGTAATATCTCTTGAAGATATGCTCATATTCAACTCCTAAGAAACTTAGAGTTCCAAAGCTTGAAATCGTCTTATATCTATTTCACAAGCTCTGAATGCGGTTTCTGGCATATGGGCATACCCCTGATAGAGTATCGGCCCACCATCAAACCTTTTCCTTTTGGATGAAATTTGAGTGTTGACTTTCAAGAAACGCACAGTTTGAAAAACTTTGTTTCTGAATGCGGGAAAAGTTAAAGTTTTTATAAGGCCTATATCTAAAGCTCCTAAAGGAGCACATGGCTACCTTTGGGATATATGATATGGAACCACTCACCATCATACATATTTCATTTGGGAGCAGCTAGTGTAATATCTCTTGAAGATATGCTCATATTCAACTCCTAAGAAACTTAGAGTTCCAAAGCTTGAAATCGTCTTATATCTATTTCACCAGCTCTGAATGCGGTTTCTGGCTTATGGGCATACCCCTGATAGAGTATCGGCCCACCATCAAACCTTTTCCTTTTGGATGAAATTTGAGTGTTGACTTTCAAGAAACGCACAGTTTGAAAAACTTTGTTTCTGAATGCGGGAAAAGGTAAAGGTTTCATAAAGCCTATATCTAAAGCTCCTAAAGGAGCAGATGGCTACCTTTGGGATATATGATATGGAACCACTCACCATCATACATATTTCATTTGGAAGCAGCTAGTGTATTCTCTCTTGAAGATATGCTCATATTCAACTCCTAAGAAACTTAGAGTTCCAAAGCTTGAAACCGTCATATATTTACTTCACAAGATCTGAATGCGGTTTCTGGCAAATGGTCATACTCCTGATAGAGTATTGGCCCACCATCAAACCTTTTGCTTTTGGATGAAATTTGAGTGTTGACTTTCAAAAAATGCGCACTCTAAAAAACTTTGTTTCTGAATGCGGGAAAAGTTAAAGTTTTTATAAGGCCTATATCTAAAGCTCCTAAAGGAGCACATGGCTACCTTTGGGATATATGATATGGAACCACTCACCATCATACATATTTCATTTGGGAGCAGCTAGTGTAATCTCTCTTGAAGATATGCTCATATTCAACTCCTAAGAAACTTAGAGTTCCAAAGCTTGAAATCGTCTTATATCTATTTCACCAGCTCTGAATGCGGTTTCTGGCTTATGGGCATACCCCTGATAGAGTATCGGCCCACCATCAAACCTTTTCCTTTTGGATGAAATTTGAGTGTTGACTTTCAAGAAACGCACAGTGTGAAAAACTTTGTTTCTGAATGCGTGAAAAGGTAAAGGTTTCATAAAGCCTATATCTAAAGCTCCTAAAGGAGCAGATGGCTACCTTTGGGATATATGATATGGAACCACTCACCATCATACATATTTCATTTGGGAGCAGCTAGTGTAATATCTCTTGAAGATATGCTCATATTCAACTCCTAAGAAACTTAGAGTTCCAAAGCCTGAAATCGTCTTATATCTATTTCACCAGCTCTGAATGCGGTTTCTGGCTTATGGGCATACCCCTGATAGAGTATCGGCCCACCATCAAACCTTTTCCTTTTGGATGAAATTTGAGTGTTGACTTTCAAGAAACGCACAGTTTGAAAAACTTTGTTTCTGAATGCGGGAAAAGGTAAAGGTTTCATAAAGCCTATATCTAAAGCTCCTAAAGGAGCAGATGGCTACCTTTGGGATATATGATATGGAACCACTCACCATCATACATATTTCATTTGGAAGCAGCTAGTGTATTCTCTCTTGAAGATATGCTCATATTCAACTCCTAAGAAACTTAGAGTTCCAAAGCTTGAAACCGTCATATATTTACTTCACAAGCTCTGAATGCGGTTTCTGGCAAATGGGCATACTCCTGATAGAGTATTGGCCCACCATCAAACCTTTTGCTTTTGGATGAAATTTGAGTGTTGACTTTCAAAAAATGCGCACTCTGAAAAACTTTGTTTCTGAATGCGGGAAAAGTTAAAGTTTTTATAAGGCCTATATCTAAAGCTCCTAAAGGAGCACATGGCTACCTTTGGGATATATGATATGGAACCACTCACCATCATACATATTTCATTTGGGAGCAGCTAGTGTAATCTCTCTTGAAGATATGCTCATATTCAACTCCTAAGAAACTTAGAGTTCCAAAGCTTGAAATCGTCTTATATCTATTTCACCAGCTCTGAATGCGGTTTCTGGCTTATGGGCATACCCCTGATAGAGTATCGGCCCACCATCAAACCTTTTCCTTTTGGATGAAATTTGTGTGTTGACTTTCAAGAAACGCACAGTTTGAAAAACTTTGTTTCTGAATGCGGGAAAAGGTAAAGGTTTCATAAAGCCTATATCTAAAGCTCCTAAAGGAGCAGATGGCTACCTTTGGGATATATGATATGGAACCACTCACCATCATACATATTTCATTTGGAAGCAGCTAGTGTATTCTCTCTTGAAGATATGCTCATATTCAACTCCTAAGAAACTTAGAGTTCCAAAGCTTGAAACCGTCATATATTTACTTCACAAGCTCTGAATGCGGTTTCTGGCAAATGGGCATACTCCTGATAGAGTATTGGCCCACCATCAAACCTTTTGCTTTTGGATGAAATTTGAGTGTTGACTTTCCAAAAATGCGCACTCTGAAAAACTTTGTTTCTGAATGCGGGAAAAGTTAAAGTTTTTATAAGGCCTATATCTAAAGCTCCTAAAGGAGCACATGGCTACCTTTGGGATATATGATATGGAACCACTCACCATCATACATATTTCATTTGGGAGCAGCTAGTGTAATATCTCTTGAAGATATGCTCATATTCAACTCCTAAGAAACTTAGAGTTCCAAAGCTTGAAATCGTCTTATATCTATTTCACCAGCTCTGAATGCGGTTTCTGGCTTATGGGCATACCCCTGATAGAGTATCGGCCCACCATCAAACCTTTTCCTTTTGGATGAAATTTGAGTGTTGACTTTCAAGAAACGCACAGTTTGAAAAACTTTGTTTCTGAATGCGGGAAAAGGTAAAGGTTTCATAAAGCCTATATCTAAAGCTCCTAAAGGAGCACATGGCTACCTTTGGGATATATGATATGGAACCACTCACCATCATACATATTTCATTTGGAAGCAGCTAGTGTATTCTCTCTTGAAGATATGCTCATATTCAACTCCTAAGAAACTTAGAGTTCCAAAGCTTGAAACCGTCATATATTTACTTCACTAGCTCTGAATGCGGTTTCTGGCAAATGGGCATACTCCTGATAGAGTATTGGCCCACCATCAAACCTTTTGCTTTTGGATGAAATTTGAGTGTTGACTTTCAAAAAATGCGCACTCTGAAAAACTTTGTTTCTGAATGCGGGAAAAGTTAAAGGTTTCATAAAGCCTATATCTAAAGCTCCTAAAGGAGCAGATGGCTACCTTTGGGATATATGATATGGAACCACTCACCATCATACATATTTCATTTGGAAGCAGCTAGTGTATTCACTCTTGAAGATATGCTCATATTCAACTCCTAAGAAACTTAGAGTTCCAAAGCTTGAAACCGTCATATATTTACTTCACAAGCTCTGAATGCGGTTTCTGGCAAATGGGCATACTCCTGATAGAGTATTGGCCCACCATCAAACCTTTTGCTTTTGGATGAAATTTGAGTGTTGACTTTCAAAAAATGCGCACTCTGAAAAACTTTGTTTCTGAATGCGGGAAAAGTTAAAGTTTTTATAAGGCCTATATCTAAAGCTCCTAAAGGAGCACATGGCTACCTTTGGGATATATGATATCGAACCAGTCACCATCATACATATTTCATTTGGGAGCAGCTAGTGTAATATCTCTTGAAGATATGCTCATATTCAATTCCTAAGAAACTTAGAGTTCCAAAGCTTGAAATCGTCTTATATCTATTTCACCAGCTCTGAATGCGGTTTCTGGCTTATGGGCATACCCCTGATAGAGTATCGGCCCACCATCAAACCTTTTCCTTTTGGATGAAATTTGAGTGTTGACTTTCAAGAAACGCACAGTTTGAAAAACTTTGTTTCTGAATGCGGGAAAAGGTAAAGGTTTCATAAAGCCTATATCTAAAGCTCCTAAAGGAGCAGATGGCTACCTTTGGGATATATGATATGGAACCACTCACCATCATACATATTTCATTTGGAAGCAGCTAGTGTATTCTCTCTTGAAGATATGCTCATATTCAACTCCTAAGAAACTTAGAGTTCCAAAGCTTGAAACCGTCATATATTTACTTCACAAGCTCTGAATGCGGTTTCTGGCAATTGGGCATACTCCTGATAGAGTATTGGCCCACCATCAAACCTTTTGCTTTTGGATGAAATTTGAGTGTTGACTTTCAAAAAATGCGCACTCTGAAAAACTTTGTTTCAGAATGCGGGAAAAGTTAAAGTTTTTATAAGGCCTATATCTAAAGCTCCTAAAGGAGCACATGGCTACCTTTGGGATATATGATATGGAACCACTCACCATCATACATATTTCATTTGGGAGCAGCTAGTGTAATATCTCTTGAAGATATGCTCATATTCAACTCCTAAGAAACTTAGAGTTCCAAAGCTGGAAATCGTCTTATATCTATTTCACCAGCTCTGAATGCGGTTTCTGGCTTATGGGCATACCCCTGATAGAGTATCGGCCCACCATCAAACCTTTTCCTTTAGGATGAAATTTGAGTGTTGACTTTCAAGAAACGCACAGTGTGAAAAACTTTGTTTCTGAATGCGGGAAAAGGTAAAGGTTTCATAAAGCCTATATCTAAAGCTCCTAAAGGAGCAGATGGCTACCTTTGGGATATATGATATGGAACCACTCACCATCATACATATTTCATTTGGAAGCAGCTAGTGTATTCTCTCTTCAAGATATGCTCATATTCAACTCCTAAGAAACTTAGAGTTCCAAAGCTTGAAATCGTCTTATATCTATTTCACAAGCTCTGAATGCGGTTTCTGGCATATGGGCATACCCCTGATAGAGTATCGGCCCACCATCAAACCTTTTCCTTTTGGATGAAATTTGAGTGTTGACTTTCAAGAAACGCACAGTTTGAAAAACTTTGTTTCTGAATGCGGGAAAAGTTAAAGTTTTTATAAGGCCTATATCTAAAGCTCCTAAAGGAGCACATGGCTACCTTTGGGATATATGATATGGAACCACTCACCATCATACATATTTCATTTGGGAGCAGCTAGTGTAATATCTCTTGAAGATATGCTCATATTCAACTCCTAAGAAACTTAGAGTTCCAAAGCTTGAAATCGTCTTATATCTATTTCACAAGCTCTGAATGCGGTTTCTGGCATATGGGCATACCCCTGATAGAGTATCGGCCCACCATCAAACCTTTTCCTTTTGGATGAAATTTGAGTGTTGACTTTCAAGAAACGCACAGTTTGAAAAACTTTGTTTCTGAATGCGGGAAAAGTTAAAGTTTTTATAAGGCCTATATCTAAAGCTCCTAAAGGAGCACATGGCTACCTTTGGGATATATGATATGGAACCACTCACCATCATACATATTTCATTTGGGAGCAGCTAGTGTAATATCTCTTGAAGATATGCTCATATTCAACTCCTAAGAAACTTAGAGTTCCAAAGCTTGAAATCGTCTTATATCTATTTCACCAGCTCTGAATGCGGTTTCTGGCTTATGGGCATACCCCTGATAGAGTATCGGCCCACCATCAAACCTTTTCCTTTTGGATGAAATTTGAGTGTTGACTTTCAAGAAACGCACAGTTTGAAAAACTTTGTTTCTGAATGCGGGAAAAGGTAAAGGTTTCATAAAGCCTATATCTAAAGCTCCTAAAGGAGCAGATGGCTACCTTTGGGATATATGATATGGAACCACTCACCATCATACATATTTCATTTGGAAGCAGCTAGTGTATTCTCTCTTGAAGATATGCTCATATTCAACTCCTAAGAAACTTAGAGTTCCAAAGCTTGAAACCGTCATATATTTACTTCACAAGATCTGAATGCGGTTTCTGGCAAATGGTCATACTCCTGATAGAGTATTGGCCCACCATCAAACCTTTTGCTTTTGGATGAAATTTGAGTGTTGACTTTCAAAAAATGCGCACTCTAAAAAACTTTGTTTCTGAATGCGGGAAAAGTTAAAGTTTTTATAAGGCCTATATCTAAAGCTCCTAAAGGAGCACATGGCTACCTTTGGGATATATGATATGGAACCACTCACCATCATACATATTTCATTTGGGAGCAGCTAGTGTAATCTCTCTTGAAGATATGCTCATATTCAACTCCTAAGAAACTTAGAGTTCCAAAGCTTGAAATCGTCTTATATCTATTTCACCAGCTCTGAATGCGGTTTCTGGCTTATGGGCATACCCCTGATAGAGTATCGGCCCACCATCAAACCTTTTCCTTTTGGATGAAATTTGAGTGTTGACTTTCAAGAAACGCACAGTTTGAAAAACTTTGTTTCTGAATGCGGGAAAAGGTAAAGGTTTCATAAAGCCTATATCTAAAGCTCCTAAAGGAGCAGATGGCTACCTTTGGGATATATGATATGGAACCACTCACCATCATACATATTTCATTTGGAAGCAGCTAGTGTATTCTCTCTTCAGGATATGCTCATATTCAACTCCTAAGAAACTTAGAGTTCCAAAGCTTGAAATCGTCTTATATCTATTTCACAAGCTCTGAATGCGGTTTCTGGCATATGGGCATACCCCTGATAGAGTATCGGCCCACCATCAAACCTTTTCCTTTTGGATGAAATTTGAGTGTTGACTTTCAAGAAACGCACAGTTTGAAAAACTTTGTTTCTGAATGCGGGAAAAGTTAAAGTTTTTATAAGGCCTATATCTAAAGCTCCTAAAGGAGCACATGGCTACCTTTGGGATATATGATATGGAACCACTCACCATCATACATATTTCATTTGGGAGCAGCTAGTGTAATATCTCTTGAAGATATGCTCATATTCAACTCCTAAGAAACTTAGAGTTCCAAAGCTTGAAATCGTCTTATATCTATTTCACAAGCTCTGAATGCGGTTTCTGGCATATGGGCATACCCCTGATAGAGTATCGGCCCACCATCAAACCTTTTCCTTTTGGATGAAATTTGAGTGTTGACTTTCAAGAAACGCACAGTTTGAAAAACTTTGTTTCTGAATGCGGGAAAAGTTAAAGTTTTTATAAGGCCTATATCTAAAGCTCCTAAAGGAGCACATGGCTACCTTTGGGATATATGATATGGAACCACTCACCATCATACATATTTCATTTGGGAGCAGCTAGTGTAATATCTCTTGAAGATATGCTCATATTCAACTCCTAAGAAACTTAGAGTTCCAAAGCTTGAAATCGTCTTATATCTATTTCACCAGCTCTGAATGCGGTTTCTGGCTTATGGGCATACCCCTGATAGAGTATCGGCCCACCATCAAACCTTTTCCTTTTGGATGAAATTTGAGTGTTGACTTTCAAGAAACGCACAGTTTGAAAAACTTTGTTTCTGAATGCGGGAAAAGGTAAAGGTTTCATAAAGCCTATATCTAAAGCTCCTAAAGGAGCAGATGGCTACCTTTGGGATATATGATATGGAACCACTCACCATCATACATATTTCATTTGGAAGCAGCTAGTGTATTCTCTCTTGAAGATATGCTCATATTCAACTCCTAAGAAACTTAGAGTTCCAAAGCTTGAAACCGTCATATATTTACTTCACAAGCTCTGAATGCGGTTTCTGGCAAATGGGCATACTCCTGATAGAGTATTGGCCCACCATCAAACCTTTTGCTTTTGGATGAAATTTGAGTGTTGACTTTCAAAAAATGCGCACTCTGAAAAACTTTGTTTCTGAATGCGGGAAAAGTTAAAGTTTTTATAAGGCCTATATCTAAAGCTCCTAAAGGAGCACATGGCTACCTTTGGGATATATGATATGGAACCACTCACCATCATACATATTTCATTTGGAAGCAGCTAGTGTAATATCTCTTGAAGATATGCTCATATTCAACTCCTAAGAAACTTAGAGTTCCAAAGCTTGAAATCGTCTTATATCTATTTCACCAGCTCTGAATGCGGTTTCTGGCTTATGGGCATACCCCTGATAGAGTATCGGCCCACCATCAAACCTTTTCCTTTTGGATGAAATTTGAGTGTTGACTTTCAAGAAACGCACAGTGTGAAAAACTTTGTTTCTGAATGCGGGAAAAGGTAAAGGTTTCATAAAGCCTATATCTAAAGCTCCTAAAGGAGCAGATGGCTACCTTTGGGATATATGATATGGAACCACTCACCATCATACATATTTCATTTGGAAGCAGCTAGTGTATTCTCTCTTCAAGATATGCTCATATTCAACTCCTAAGAAAGTTAGAGTTCCAAAGCTTGAAATCGTCTTATATCTATTTCACAAGCTCTGAATGCGGTTTCTGGCATATGGGCATACCCCTGATAGAGTATCGGCCCACCATCAAACCTTTTCCTTTTGGATGAAATTTGAGTGTTGACTTTCAAGAAACGCACAGTTTGAAAAACTTTGTTTCTGAATGCGGGAAAAGTTAAAGTTTTTATAAGGCCTATATCTAAAGCTCCTAAAGGAGCACATGGCTACCTTTGGGATATATGATATGGAACCACTCACCATCATACATATTTCATTTGGGAGCAGCTAGTGTAATATCTCTTGAAGATATGCTCATATTCAACTCCTAAGAAACTTAGAGTTCCAAAGCTTGAAATCGTCTTATATCTATTTCACCAGCTCTGAATGCGGTTTCTGGCTTATGGGCATACCCCTGATAGAGTATCGGCCCACCATCAAACCTTTTCCTTTTGGATGAAATTTGAGTGTTGACTTTCAAGAAACGCACAGTTTGAAAAACTTTGTTTCTGAATGCGGGAAAAGGTAAAGGTTTCATAAAGCCTATATCTAAAGCTCCTAAAGGAGCAGATGGCTACCTTTGGGATATATGATATGGAACCACTCACCATCATACATATTTCATTTGGAAGCAGCTAGTGTATTCACTCTTGAAGATATGCTCATATTCAACTCCTAAGAAACTTAGAGTTCCAAAGCTTGAAACCGTCATATATTTACTTCACTAGCTCTGAATGCGGTTTCTGGCAAATGGGCATACTCCTGATAGAGTATTTGCCCACCATCAAACCTTTTGCTTTTGGATGAAATTTGAGTGTTGACTTTCAAAAAATGCGCACTCTGAAAAACTTTGTTTCTGAATGCGGGAAAAGTTAAAGTTTTTATAAGGCCTATATCTAAAGCTCCTAAAGGAGCACATGGCTACCTTTGGGATATATGATATGGAACCACTCACCATCATACATATTTCATTTGGGAGCAGCTAGTGTAATCTCTCTTGAAGATATGCTCATATTCAACTCCTAAGAAACTTAGAGTTCCAAAGCTTGAAATCGTCATATATCTATTTCACCAGCTCTGAATGCGGTTTCTGGCTTATGGGCATACCCCTGATAGAGTATCGGCCCACCATCAAACCTTTTGCTTTTGGATGAAATTTGAGTGTTGACTTTCAAAAAATGCGCACCCTGAAAAACTTTGTTTCTGAATGCGGGAAAAGTTAAAGGTTTCATAAAGCCTATATCTAAAGCTCCTAAAGGAGCAGATGGCTACCTTTGGGATATATGATATGGAACCACTCACCATCATACATATTTCATTTGGAAGCAGCTAGTGTATTCACTCTTGAAGATATGCTCATATTCAACTCCTAAGAAACTTAGAGTTCCAAAGCTTGAAACCGTCATATATTTACTTCACAACCTCTGAATGCGGTTTCTGGCAAATGGGCATACTCCTGATAGAGTATTTGCCCACAATCAAACCTTTTGCTTTTGGATGAAATTTGAGTGTTGACTTTCAAAAAATGCGCACTCTGAAAAACTTTGTTTCTGAATGCGGGAAAAGTTAAAGTTTTTATAAGGCCTATATCTAAAGCTCCTAAAAGAGCACATGGCTACCTTTGGGATATATGATATGGAACCACTCACCATCATACATATTTCATTTGGGAGCAGCTAGTGTAATCTCTCTTGAAGATATGCTCATATTCAACTCCTAAGAAACTTAGAGTTCCAAAGCTTGAAATCGTCATATATCTATTTCACCAGCTCTGAATGCGGTTTCTGGCTTATGGGCATACCCCTGATAGAGTATCGGCCCACCATCAAACCTTTTGCTTTTGGATGAAATTTGAGTGTTGACTTTCAAAAAATGCGCACTCTGAAAAACTTTGTTTCTGAATGCGGGAAAAGTTAAAGGTTTCATAAAGCCTATATCTAAAGCTCCTAAAGGAGCAGATGGCTACCTTTGGGATATATGATATGGAACCACTCACCATCATACATATTTCATTTGGAAGCAGCTAGTGTATTCACTCTTGAAGATATGCTCATATTCAACTCCTAAGAAACTTAGAGTTCCAAAGCTTGAAACCGTCATATATTTACTTCACAACCTCTGAATGCGGTTTCTGGCAAATGGGCATACTCCTGATAGAGTATTGGCCCACCATCAAACCTTTTGCTTTTGGATGAAATTTGAGTGTTGACTTTCAAGAAACGCACAGTTTGAAAAACTTTGTTTCTGAATGCGGGAAAAGGTAAAGGTTTCATAAAGCCTATATCTAAAGCTCCTAAAGGAGCAGATGGCTACCTTTGGGATATATGATATGGAACCACTCACCATCATACATATTTCATTTGGGAGCAGCTAGTGTAATATCTCTTGAAGATATGCTCATATTCAACTCCTAAGAAACTTAGAGTTCCAAAGCTTGAAATCGTCTTATATCTATTTCACCAGCTCTGAATGCGGTTTCTGGCTTATGGGCATACCCCTGATAGAGTATCGGCCCACCATCAAACCTTTTCCTTTTGGATGAAATTTGAGTGTTGACTTTCAAGAAACGCACAGTGTGAAAAACTTTGTTTCTGAATGCGGGAAAAGGTAAAGGTTTCATAAAGCCTATATCTAAAGCTCCTAAAGGAGCAGATGGCTACCTTTGGGATATATGATATGGAACCACTCACCATCATACATATTTCATTTGGAAGCAGCTAGTGTATTCTCTCTTCAAGATATGCTCATATTCAACTCCTAAGAAACTTAGAGTTCCAAAGCTTGAAATCGTCTTATATCTATTTCACAAGCTCTGAATGCGGTTTCTGGCATATGGGCATACCCCTGATAGAGTATCGGCCCACCATCAAACCTTTTCCTTTTGGATGAAATTTGAGTGTTGACTTTCAAGAAACGCACAGTTTGAAAAACTTTGTTTCTGAATGCGGGAAAAGTTAAAGTTTTTATAAGGCCTATATCTAAAGCTCCTAAAGGAGCACATGGCTACCTTTGGGATATATGATATGGAACCACTCACCATCATACATATTTCATTTGGGAGCAGCTAGTGTAATATCTCTTGAAGATATGCTCATATTCAACTCCTAAGAAACTTAGAGTTCCAAAGCTTGAAATCGTCTTATATCTATTTCACCAGCTCTGAATGCGGTTTCTGGCTTATGGGCATACCCCTGATAGAGTATCGGCCCACCATCAAACCTTTTCCTTTTGGATGAAATTTGAGTGTTGACTTTCAAGAAACGCACAGTTTGAAAAACTTTGTTTCTGAATGCGGGAAAAGGTAAAGGTTTCATAAAGCCTATATCTAAAGCTCCTAAAGGAGCAGATGGCTACCTTTGGGATATATGATATGGAACCACTCACCATCATACATATTTCATTTGGAAGCAGCTAGTGTATTCTCTCTTGAAGATATGCTCATATTCAACTCCTAAGAAACTTAGAGTTCCAAAGCTTGAAACCGTCATATATTTACTTCACAAGCTCTGAATGCGGTTTCTGGCAAATGGGCATACTCCTGATAGAGTATTGGCCCACCATCAAACCTTTTGCTTTTGGATGAAATTTGAGTGTTGACTTTCAAAAAATGCGCACTCTAAAAAACTTTGTTTCTGAATGCGGGAAAAGTTAAAGTTTTTATAAGGCCTATATCTAAAGCTCCTAAAGGAGCACATGGCTACCTTTGGGATATATGATATGGAACCACTCACCATCATACATATTTCATTTGGGAGCAGCTAGTGTAATCTCTCTTGAAGATATGCTCATATTCAACTCCTAAGAAACTTAGAGTTCCAAAGCTTGAAATCGTCTTATATCTATTTCACCAGCTCTGAATGCGGTTTCTGGCTTATGGGCATACTCCTGATAGAGTATCGGCCCACCATCAAACCTTTTCCTTTTGGATGAAATTTGAGTGTTGACTTTCAAGAAACGCACAGTGTGAAAAACTTTGTTTCTGAATGCGGGAAAAGGTAAAGGTTTCATAAAGCCTATATCTAAAGCTCCTAAAGGAGCAGATGGCTACCTTTGGGATATATGATATGGAACCATTCACCATCATACATATTTCATTTGGAAGCAGCTAGTGTATTCACTCTTGAAGATATGCTCATATTCAACTCCTAAGAAACTTAGAGTTCCAAAGCTTGAAACCGTCATATATTTACTTCACAACCTCTGAATGCGGTTTCTGGCAAATGGGCATACTCCTGATAGAGTATTGGCCCACCATCAAACCTTTTGCTTTTGGATGAAATTTGAGTGTTGACTTTCAAGAAACGCACAGTTTGAAAAACTTTGTTTCTGAATGCGGGAAAAGGTAAAGGTTTCATAAAGCCTATATCTAAAGCTCCTAAAGGAGCAGATGGCTACCTTTGGGATATATGATATGGAACCACTCACCATCATACATATTTCATTTGGAAGCAGCTAGTGTATTCTCTCTTGAAGATATGCTCATATTCAACTCCTAAGAAACTTAGAGTTCCAAAGCTTGAAACCGTCATATATTTACTTCACAAGCTCTGAATGCGGTTTCTGGCAAATGGGCATACTCCTGATAGAGTATTGTCCCACCATCAAACCTTTTGCTTTTGGATGAAATTTGAGTGTTGACTTTCAAAAAATGCGCACTCTGAAAAACTTTGTTTCAGAATGCGGGAAAAGTTAAAGTTTTTATAAGGCCTATATCTAAAGCTCCTAAAGGAGCACATGGCTACCTTTGGGATATATAATATGGAACCACTCACCATCATACATATTTCATTTGGGAGCAGCTAGTGTAATATCTCTTGAAGATATGCTTATATTCAACTCCTAAGAAACTTAGAGTTCCAAAGCTTGAAATCGTCTTATATCTATTTCACCAGCTCTGAATGCGGTTTCTGGTATATGGGCATACCCCTGATAGAGTATCGGCCCACCATCAAACCTTTTCCTTTTGGATGAAATTTGAGTGTTGACTTTCAAGAAACGCACAGTGTGAAAAACTTTGTTTCTGAATGCGGGAAAAGGTAAAGGTTTCATAAAGCCTATATCTAAAGCTCCTAAAGGAGCAGATGGCTACCTTTGGGATATATGATATGGAACCACTCACCATCATACATATTTCATTTGGAAGCAGCTAGTGTATTCTCTCTTGAAGATATGCTCATATTCAACTCCTAAGAAACTTAGAGTTCCAAAGCTTGAAACCGTCATATATTTACTTCACAAGCTCTGAATGCGGTTTCTGGCAAATGGGCATACTCCTGATAGAGTATTGGCCCACCATCAAACCTTTTGCTTTTGGATGAAATTTGAGTGTTGACTTTCAAAAAATGCGCACTCTGAAAAACTTTGTTTCTGAATGCGGGAAAAGTTAAAGTTTTTATAAGGCCTATATCTAAAGCTCCTAAAAGAGCACATGGCTACCTTTGGGATATATGATATGGAACCACTCACCATCATACATATTTCATTTGGGAGCAGCTAGTGTAATATCTCTTGAAGATATGCTCATATTCAACTCCTAAGAAACTTAGAGTTCCAAAGCTTGAAATCGTCTTATATCTATTTCACCAGCTCTGAATGCGGTTTCTGGCTTATGGGCATACCCCTGATAGAGTATCGGCCCACCATCAAACCTTTTCCTTTTGGATGAAATTTGAGTGTTGACTTTCAAGAAACGCACAGTTTGAAAAACTTTGTTTCTGAATGCGGGAAAAGGTAAAGGTTTCATAAAGCCTATATCTAAAGCTCCTAAAGGAGCAGATGGCTACCTTTGGGATATATGATATGGAACCACTCACCATCATACATATTTCATTTGGAAGCAGCTAGTGTATTCTCTCTTGAAGATATGCTCATATTCAACTCCTAAGAAACTTAGAGTTCCACAGCTTGAAACCGTCATATATTTACTTCACAAGCTCTGAATGCGGTTTCTGGCAAATGGGCATACTCCTGATAGAGTATTGGCCCACCATCAAACCTTTTGCTTTTGGATGAAATTTGAGTGTTGACTTTCAAAAAATGCGCACTCTAAAAAACTTTGTTTCTGAATGCGGGAAAAGTTAAAGTTTTTATAAGGCCTATATCTAAAGCTCCTAAAGGAGCACATGGCTACCTTTGGGATATATGATATGGAACCACTCACCATCATACATATTTCATTTGGGAGCAGCTAGTGTAATATCTCTTGAAGATATGCTCATATTCAACTCCTAAGAAACTTAGAGTTCCAAAGCTTGAAATCGTCTTATATCTATTTCACCAGCTCTGAATGCGGTTTCTGGCTTATGGGCATACCCCTGATAGAGTATCGGCCCACCATCAAACCTTTTCCTTTTGGATGAAATTTGAGTGTTGACTTTCAAGAAACGCACAGTGTGAAAAACTTTGTTTCTGAATGCGGGAAAAGGTAAATGTTTCATAAAGCCTATATCTAAAGCTCCTAAAGGAGCAGATGGCTACCTTTGGGATATATGATATGGAACCACTCACCATCATACATATTTCATTTGGAAGCAGCTAGTGTATTCTCTCTTGAAGATATGCTCATATTCAACTCCTAAGAAACTTAGAGTTCCAAAGCTTGAAACCGTCATATATTTACTTCACTAGCTCTGAATGCGGTTTCTGGCAAATGGGCATACTCCTGATAGAGTATTGGCCCACCATCAAACCTTTTGCTTTTGGATGAAATTTGAGTGTTGACTTTCAAAAAATGCGCACTCTAAAAAACTTTGTTTCTGAATGCGGGAAAAGTTAAAGTTTTTATAAGGCCTATATCTAAAGCTCCTAAAGGAGCACATGGCTACCTTTGGGATATATGATATGGAACCACTCACCATCATACATATTTCATTTGGGAGCAGCTAGTGTAATATCTCTTGAAGATATGCTCATATTCAACTCCTAAGAAACTTAGAGTTCCAAAGCTTGAAATCGTCTTATATCTATTTCACCAGCTCTGAATGCGGTTTCTGGCTTATGGGCATACCCCTGATAGAGTATCGGCCCACCATCAAACCTTTTCCTTTTGGATGAAATTTGAGTGTTGACTTTCAAGAAACGCACAGTGTGAAAAACTTTGTTTCTGAATGCGGGAAAAGGTAAATGTTTCATAAAGCCTATATCTAAAGCTCCTAAAGGAGCAGATGGCTACCTTTGGGATATATGATATGGAACCACTCACCATCATACATATTTCATTTGGAAGCAGCTAGTGTATTCTCTCTTGAAGATATGCTCATATTCAACTCCTAAGAAACTTAGAGTTCCAAAGCTTGAAACCGTCATATATTTACTTCACTAGCTCTGAATGCGGTTTCTGGCAAATGGGCATACTCCTGATAGAGTATTGGCCCACCATCAAACCTTTTGCTTTTGGATGAAATTTGAGTGTTGACTTTCAAAAAATGCGCACTCTGAAAAACTTTGTTTCTGAATGCGGGAAAAGTTAAAGTTTTTATAAGGCCTATATCTAAAGCTCCTAAAGGAGCACATGGCTACCTTTGGGATATATGATATGGAACCACTCACCATCATACATATTTCATTTGGAAGCAGCTAGTGTATTCTCTCTTGAAGATATGCTCATATTCAACTCCTAAGAAACTTAGAGTTCCAAAGCTTGAAATCGTCTTATATCTATTTCACCAGCTCTGAATGCGGTTTCTGGCTTATGGGCATACCCCTGATAGAGTATCGGCCCACCATCAAACCTTTTCCTTTTGGATGAAATTTGAGTGTTGACTTTCAAGAAACGCACAGTTTGAAAAACTTTGTTTCTGAATGCGGGAAAAGGTAAAGGTTTCATAAAGCCTATATCTAAAGCTCCTAAAGGAGCAGATGGCTACCTTTGGGATATATGATATGGAACCACTCACCATCATACATATTTCATTTGGAAGCAGCTAGTGTATTCTCTCTTGAAGATATGCTCATATTCAACTCCTAAGAAACTTAGAGTTCCAAAGCTTGAAACCGTCATATATTTACTTCACTAGCTCTGAATGCGGTTTCTGGCAAATGGGCATACTCCTGATAGAGTATTGGCCCACCATCAAACCTTTTGCTTTTGGATGAAATTTGAGTGTTGACTTTCAAAAAATGCGCACTCTGAAAAACTTTGTTTCTGAATGCGGGAAAAGTTAAAGTTTTTATAAGGCCTATATCTAAAGCTCCTAAAGGAGCACATGGCTACCTTTGGGATATATGATATGGAACCACTCACCATCATACATATTTCATTTGGAAGCAGCTAGTGTATTCTCTCTTGAAGATATGCTCATATTCAACTCCTAAGAAACTTAGAGTTCCAAAGCTTGAAATCGTCTTATATCTATTTCACCAGCTCTGAATGCGGTTTCTGGCTTATGGGCATACCCCTGATAGAGTATCGGCCCACCATCAAACCTTTTCCTTTTGGATGAAATTTGAGTGTTGACTTTCAAGAAACGCACAGTTTGAAAAACTTTGTTTCTGAATGCGGGAAAAGGTAAAGGTTTCATAAAGCCTATATCTAAAGCTCCTAAAGGAGCAGATGGCTACCTTTGGGATATATGATATGGAACCACTCACCATCATACATATTTCATTTGGAAGCAGCTAGTGTATTCTCTCTTGAAGATATGCTCATATTCAACTCCTAAGAAACTTAGAGTTCCAAAGCTTGAAACCGTCATATATTTACTTCACAAGCTCTGAATGCGGTTTCTGGCAAATGGGCATACTCCTGATAGAGTATTGGCCCACCATCAAACCTTTTGCTTTTGGATGAAATTTGAGTGTTGACTTTCAAAAAATGCGCACTCTAAAAAACTTTGTTTCTGAATGCGGGAAAAGTTAAAGTTTTTATAAGGCCTATATCTAAAGCTCCTAAAGGAGCAGATGGCTACCTTTGGGATATATGATATGGAACCACTCACCATCATACATATTTCATTTGGGAGCAGCTAGTGTAATATCTCTTGAAGATATGCTCATATTCAACTCCTAAGAAACTTAGAGTTCCAAAGCTTGAAATCGTCTTATATCTATTTCACCAGCTCTGAATGCGGTTTCTGGCTTATGGGCATACCCCTGATAGAGTATCGGCCCACCATCAAACCTTTTCCTTTTGGATGAAATTTGAGTGTTGACTTTCAAGAAACGCACAGTGTGAAAAACTTTGTTTCTGAATGCGGGAAAAGGTAAAGGTTTCATAAAGCCTATATCTAAAGCTCCTAAAGGAGCAGATGGCTACCTTTGGGATATATGATATGGAACCACTCACCATCATACATATTTCATTTGGAAGCAGCTAGTGTATTCTCTCTTGAAGATATGCTCATATTCAACTCCTAAGAAACTTAGAGTTCCAAAGCTTGAAACCGTCATATATTTACTTCACTAGCTCTGAATGCGGTTTCTGGCAAATGGGCATACTCCTGATAGAGTATTGGCCCACCATCAAACCTTTTGCTTTTGGATTAAATTTGAGTGTTGACTTTCAAAAAATGCGCACTCTGAAAAACTTTGTTTCTGAAGGCGGGAAAAGTTAAAGTTTTTATAAGGCCTATATCTAAAGCTCCTAAAGGAGCACATGGCTACCTTTGGGATATATGATATGGAACCACTCACCATCATACATATTTCATTTGGGAGCAGCTAGTGTAATATCTCTTGAAGATATGCTCATATTCAACTCCTAAGAAACTTAGAGTTCCAAAGCTTGAAATCGTCTTATATCTATTTCACCAGCTCTGAATGCGGTTTCTGGCTTATGGGCATACCCCTGATAGAGTATCGGCCCACCATCAAACCTTTTGCTTTTGGATGAAATTTGAGTGTTGACTTTCAAAAAATGCGCACTCTGAAAAACTTTGTTTCTGAATGCGGGAAAAGTTAAAGGTTTCATAAAGCCTATATCTAAAGCTCCTAAAGGAGCAGATGGCTACCTTTGGGATATATGATATGGAACCACTCACCATCATACATATTTCATTTGGAAGCAGCTAGTGTATTCTCTCTTGAAGATATGCTCATATTCAACTCCTAAGAAACTTAGAGTTCCAAAGCTTGAAACCGTCATATATTTACTTCACAAGCTCTGAATGCGGTTTCTGGCAAATGGGCATACTCCTGATAGAGTATTGGCCCACCATCAAACCTTTTGCTTTTGGATGAAATTTGAGTGTTGACTTTCAAAAAATGCGCACTCTAAAAAACTTTGTTTCTGAATGCGGGAAAAGTTAAAGTTTTTATAAGGCCTATATCTAAAGCTCCTAAAGGAGCACATGGCTACCTTTGGGATATATGATATGGAACCACTCACCATCATACATATTTCATTTGGGAGCAGCTAGTGTAATCTCTCTTGAAGATATGCTCATATTCAACTCCTAAGAAACTTAGAGTTCCAAAGCTTGAAATCGTCTTATATCTATTTCACCAGCTCTGAATGCGGTTTCTGGCTTATGGGCATACCCCTGATAGAGTATCGGCCCACCATCAAACCTTTTCCTTTTGGATGAAATTTGAGTGTTGACTTTCAAGAAACGCACAGTGTGAAAAACTTTGTTTCTGAATGCGGGAAAAGGTAAAGGTTTCATAAAGCCTATATCTAAAGCTCCTAAAGGAGCAGATGGCTACCTTTGGGATATATGATATGGAACCACTCACCATCATACATATTTCATTTGGAGGCAGCTAGTGTATTCTCTCTTGAAGATATGCTCATATTCAACTCCTAAGAAACTTAGAGTTCCAAAGCTTGAAACCGTCATATATTTACTTCACTAGCTCTGAATGCGGTTTCTGGCAAATGGGCATACTCCTGATAGAGTATTTGCCCACCATCAAACCTTTTGCTTTTGGATGAAATTTGAGTGTTGACTTTCAAAAAATGCGCACTCTGAAAAACTTTGTTTCTGAATACGGGAAAAGTTAAAGTTTTTATAAGGCCTATATCTAAAGCTCCTAAAGGAGCACATGGCTACCTTTGGGATATATGATATGGAACCACTCACCATCATACATATTTCATTTGGGAGCAGCTAGTGTAATCTCTCTTGAAGATATGCTCATATTCAACTCCTAAGAAACTTAGAGTTCCAAAGCTTGAAATCGTCTTATATCTATTTCACCAGCCCTGAATGCGGTTTCTGGCTTATGGGCATACCCCTGATAGAGTATCGGCCCACCATCAAACCTTTTGCTTTTGGATGAAATTTGAGTGTTGACTTTCAAAAAATGCGCACTCTGAAAAACTTTGTTTCTGAATGCGGGAAAAGTTAAAGTTTTTATAAGGCCTATATCTAAAGCTCCTAAAGGAGCACATGGCTACCTTTGGGATATATGATATGGAACCACTCACCATCATACATATTTCATTTGGGAGCAGCTAGTGTAATCTCTCTTGAAGATATGCTCATATTCAACTCCTAAGAAACTTAGAGTTCCAAAGCTTGAAATCGTCATATATCTATTTCACCAGCTCTGAATGCGGTTTCTGGCTTATGGGCATACCCCTGATAGAGTATCGGCCCACCATCAAACCTTTTCCTTTTGGATGAAATTTGAGTGTTGACTTTCAAGAAACGCACAGTGTGAAAAACTTTGTTTCTGAATGCGGGAAAAGGTAAAGGTTTCATAAAGCCTATATCTAAAGCTCCTAAAGGAGCAGATGGCTACCTTTGGGATATATGATATGGAACCACTCACCATCATACATATTTCATTTGGAGGCAGCTAGTGTATTCTCTCTTGAAGATATGCTCATATTCAACTCCTAAGAAACTTAGAGTTCCAAAGCTTGAAACCGTCATATATTTACTTCACAAGCTCTGAATGCGGTTTCTGGCAAATGGGCATACTCCTGATAGAGTATTGGCCCACCATCAAACCTTTTGCTTTTGGATGAAATTTGAGTGTTGACTTTCAAAAAATGCGCACTCTAAAAAACTTTGTTTCTGAATGCGGGAAAAGTTAAAGTTTTTATAAGGCCTATATCTAAAGCTCCTAAAGGAGCACATGGCTACCTTTGGGATATATGATATGGAACCACTCACCATCATACATATTTCATTTGGGAGCAGCTAGTGTAATCTCTCTTGAAGATATGCTCATATTCAACTCCTAAGAAACTTAGAGTTCCAAAGCTTGAAATCGTCTTATATCTATTTCACCAGCTCTGAATGCGGTTTCTGGCTTATGGGCATACCCCTGATAGAGTATCGGCCCACCATCAAACCTTTTCCTTTTGGATGAAATTTGAGTGTTGACTTTCAAGAAACGCACAGTGTGAAAAACTTTGTTTCTGAATGCGGGAAAAGGTAAAGGTTTCATAAAGCCTATATCTAAAGCTCCTAAAGGAGCAGATGGCTACCTTTGGGATATATGATATGGAACCACTCACCATCATACATATTTCATTTGGAGGCAGCTAGTGTATTCTCTCTTGAAGATATGCTCATATTCAACTCCTAAGAAACTTAGAGTTCCAAAGCTTGAAACCGTCATATATTTACTTCACTAGCTCTGAATGCGGTTTCTGGCAAATGGGCATACTCCTGATAGAGTATTTGCCCACCATCAAACCTTTTGCTTTTGGATGAAATTTGAGTGTTGACTTTCAAAAAATGCGCACTCTGAAAAACTTTGTTTCTGAATGCGGGAAAAGTTAAAGTTTTTATAAGGCCTATATCTAAAGCTCCTAAAGGAGCAGATGGCTACCTTTGGGATATATGATATGGAACCACTCACCATCATACATATTTCATTTGGGAGCAGCTAGTGTAATCTCTCTTGAAGATATGCTCATATTCAACTCCTAAGAAACTTAGAGTTCCAAAGCTTGAAATCGTCTTATATCTATTTCACCAGCTCTGAATGCGGTTTCTGGCTTATGGGCATACCCCTGATAGAGTATCGGCCCACCATCAAACCTTTTGCTTTTGGATGAAATTTGAGTGTTGACTTTCAAAAAATGCACACTCTGAAAAACTTTGTTTCTGAATGCGGGAAAAGTTAAAGGTTTCATAAAGCCTATATCTAAAGCTCCTAAAGGAGCAGATGGCTACCTTTGGGATATATGATATGGAACCACTCACCATCATACATATTTCATTTGGAAGCAGCTAGTGTATTCTCTCTTGAAGATATGCTCATATTCAACTCCTAAGAAACTTAGAGTTCCAAAGCTTGAAACCGTCATATATTTACTTCACAAGCTCTGAATGCGGTTTCTGGCAAATGGGCATACTCCTGATAGAGTATTGGCCCACCATCAAACCTTTTGCTTTTGGATGAAATTTGAGTGTTGACTTTCAAAAAATGCGCACTCTAAAAAACTTTGTTTCTGAATGCGGGAAAAGTTAAAGTTTTTATAAGGCCTATATCTAAAGCTCCTAAAGGAGCACATGGCTACCTTTGGGATATATGATATGGAACCACTCACCATCATACATATTTCATTTGGGAGCAGCTAGTGTAATCTCTCTTGAAGATATGCTCATATTCAACTCCTAAGAAACTTAGAGTTCCAAAGCTTGAAATCGTCTTATATCTATTTCACCAGCTCTGAATGCGGTTTCTGGCTTATGGGCATACCCCTGATAGAGTATCGGCCCACCATCAAACCTTTTCCTTTTGGATGAAATTTGAGTGTGGACTTTCAAGAAACGCACAGTGTGAAAAACTTTGTTTCTGAATGCGGGAAAAGGTAAAGGTTTCATAAAGCCTATATCTAAAGCTCCTAAAGGAGCAGATGGCTACCTTTGGGATATATGATATGGAACCACTCACCATCATACATATTTCATTTGGAAGCAGCTAGTGTATTCTCTCTTGAAGATATGCTCATATTCAACTCCTAAGAAACTTAGAGTTCCAAAGCTTGAAACCGTCATATATTTACTTCACAAGCTCTGAATGCGGTTTCTGGCAAATGGGCATACTCCTGATAGAGTATTGGCCCACCATCAAACCTTTTGCTTTTGGATGAAATTTGAGTGTTGACTTTCAAAAAATGCGCACTCTAAAAAACTTTGTTTCTGAATGCGGGAAAAGTTAAAGTTTTTATAAGGCCTATATCTAAAGCTCCTAAAGGAGCACATGGCTACCTTTGGGATATATGATATGGAACCACTCACCATCATACATATTTCATTTGGGAGCAGCTAGTGTAATATCTCTTGAAGATATGCTCATATTCAACTCCTAAGAAACTTAGAGTTCCAAAGCTTGAAATCGTCTTATATCTATTTCACCAGCTCTGAATGCGGTTTCTGGCTTATGGGCATACCCCTGATAGAGTATCGGCCCACCATCAAACCTTTTCCTTTAGGATGAAATTTGAGTGTTGACTTTCAAGAAACGCAAAGTGTGAAAAACTTTGTTTCTGAATGCGGGAAAAGGTAAAGGTTTCATAAAGCCTATATCTAAAGCTCCTAAAGGAGCAGATGGCTACCTTTGGGATATATGATATGGAACCACTCACCATCATACATATTTCATTTGGAAGCAGCTAGTGTATTCTCTCTTGAAGATATGCTCATATTCAACTCCTAAGAAACTTAGAGTTCCAAAGCTTGAAACCGTCATATATTTACTTCACTAGCTCTGAATGCGGTTTCTGGCAAATGGGCATACTCCTGATAGAGTATTGGCCCACCATCAAACCTTTTGCTTTTGGATGAAATTTGAGTGTTGACTTTCAAAAAATGCGCACTCTGAAAAACTTTGTTTCTGAATACGGGAAAAGTTAAAGTTTTTATAAGGCCTATATCTAAAGCTCCTAAAGGAGCACATGGCTACCTTTGGGATATATGATATGGAACCACTCACCATCATACATATTTCATTTGGGAGCAGCTAGTGTAATCTCTCTTGAAGATATGCTCATATTCAACTCCTAAGAAACTTAGAGTTCCAAAGCTTGAAATCGTCTTATATCTATTTCACCAGCTCTGAATGCGGTTTCTGGCTTATGGGCATACTCCTGATAGAGTATCGGCCCACCATCAAACCTTTTGCTTTTGGATGAAATTTGAGTGTTGACTTTCAAGAAACGCACAGTGTGAAAAACTTTGTTTCTGAATGCGGGAAAAGGTAAAGGTTTCATAAAGCCTATATCTAAAGCTCCTAAAGGAGCAGATGGCTACCTTTGGGATATATGATATGGAACCACTCACCATCATACATATTTCATTTGGAAGCAGCTAGTGTAATATCTCTTGAAGATATGCTCATATTCAACTCCTAAGAAACTTAGAGTTCCAAAGCTTGAAATCGTCTTATATCTATTTCACCAGCTCTGAATGCGGTTTCTGGCTTATGGGCATACTCCTGATAGAGTATCGGCCCACCATCAAACCTTTTCCTTTTGGATGAAATTTGAGTGTTGACTTTCAAGAAACGCACAGTGTGAAAAACTTTGTTTCTGAATGCGGGAAAAGGTAAAGGTTTCATAAAGCCTATATCTAAAGCTCCTAAAGGAGCAGATGGCTACCTTTGGGATATATGATATGGAACCACTCACCATCATACATATTTCATTTGGAAGCAGCTAGTGTATTCTCTCTTGAAGATATGCTCATATTCAACTCCTAAGAAACTTAGAGTTCCAAAGCTTGAAATCGTCTTATATCTATTTCACAAGCTCTGAATGCGGTTTCTGGCATATGGGCATACCCCTGATAGAGTATCGGCCCACCATCAAACCTTTTCCTTTTGGATGAAATTTGAGTGTTGACTTTCAAGAAACGCACAGTTTGAAAAACTTTGTTTCTGAATGCGGGAAAAGTTAAAGTTTTTATAAGGCCTATATCTAAAGCTCCTAAAGAAGCAGATGGCTACCTTTGGGATATATGATATGGAACCACTCACCATCATACATATTTCATTTGGAAGCAGCTAGTGTATTCTCTCTTGAAGATATGCTCATATTCAACTCCTAAGAAACTTAGAGTTCCAAAGCTTGAAATCGTCTTATATCTATTTCACCAGCTCTGAATGCGGTTTCTGGCTTATGGGCATACCCCTGATAGAGTATCGGCCCACCATCAAACCTTTTCCTTTTGGATGAAATTTGAGTGTTGACTTTCAAGAAACGCACAGTGTGAAAAACTTTGTTTCTGAATGCGGGAAAAGGTAAAGGTTTCATAAAGCCTATATCTAAAGCTCCTAAAGGAGCAGATGGCTACCTTTGGGATATATGATATGGAACCACTCACCATCATACATATTTCATTTGGAAGCAGCTAGTGTATTCTCTCTTGAAGATATGCTCATATTCAACTCCTAAGAAACTTAGAGTTCCAAAGCTTGAAACCGTCATATATTTACTTCACAAGCTCTGAATGCGGTTTCTGGCAAATGGGCATACTCCTGATAGAGTATTGGCCCACCATCAGACCTTTTGCTTTTGGATGAAATTTGAGTGTTGACTTTCAAAAAATGCGCACTCTAAAAAACTTTGTTTCTGAATGCGGGAAAAGTTAAAGTTTTTATAAGGCCTATATCTAAAGCTCCTAAAGGAGCAGATGGCTACCTTTGGGATATATGATATGGAACCACTCACCATCATACATATTTCATTTGGGAGCAGCTAGTGTAATATCTCTTGAAGATATGCTCATATTCAACTCCTAAGAAACTTAGAGTTCCAAAGCTTGAAACAGTCATATATTTACTTCACTAGCTCTGAATGCGGTTTCTGGCAAATGGGCATACTCCTGATAGAGTATTTGCCCACCATCAAACCTTTTGCTTTTGGATGAAATTTGAGTGTTGACTTTCAAAAAATGCGCACTCTGAAAAACTTTGTTTCTGAATACGGGAAAAGTTAAAGTTTTTATAAGGCCTATATCTAAAGCTCCTAAAGGAGCACATGGCTACCTTTGGGATATATGATATGGAACCACTCACCATCATACATATTTCATTTGGGAGCAGCTAGTGTAATCTCTCTTGAAGATATGCTCATATTCAACTCCTAAGAAACTTAGAGTTCCAAAGCTTGAAATCGTCTTATATCTATTTCACCAGCTCTGAATGCGGTTTCTGGCTTATGGGCATACCCCTGATAGAGTATCGGCCCACCATCAAACCTTTTGCTTTTGGATGAAATTTGAGTGTTGACTTTCAAAAAATGCGCACTCTGAAAAACTTTGTTTCTGAATGCGGGAAAAGTTAAAGGTTTCATAAAGCCTATATCTAAAGCTCCTAAAGGAGCAGATGGCTACCTTTGGGATATATGATATGGAACCACTCACCATCATACATATTTCATTTGGAAGCAGCTAGTGTATTCTCTCTTGAAGATATGCTCATATTCAACTCCTAAGAAACTTAGAGTTCCAAAGCTTGAAACCGTCATATATTTACTTCACAAGCTCTGAATGCGGTTTCTGGCAAATGGGCATACTCCTGATAGAGTATTGGCCCACCATCAAACCTTTTGCTTTTGGATGAAATTTGAGTGTTGACTTTCAAAAAATGCGCACTCTAAAAAACTTTGTTTCTGAATGCGGGAAAAGTTAAAGTTTTTATAAGGCCTATATCTAAAGCTCCTAAAGGAGCACATGGCTACCTTTGGGATATATGATATGGAACCACTCACCATCATACATATTTCATTTGGGAGCAGCTAGTGTAATCTCTCTTGAAGATATGCTCATATTCAACTCCTAAGAAACTTAGAGTTCCAAAGCTTGAAATCGTCTTATATCTATTTCACCAGCTCTGAATGCGGTTTCTGGCTTATGGGCATACCCCTGATAGAGTATCGGCCCACCATCAAACCTTTTCCTTTTGGATGAAATTTGAGTGTTGACTTTCAAGAAACGCACAGTGTGAAAAACTTTGTTTCTGAATGCGGGAAAAGGTAAAGGTTTCATAAAGCCTATATCTAAAGCTCCTAAAGGAGCAGATGGCTACCTTTGGGATATATGATATGGAACCACTCACCATCATACATATTTCATTTGGAGGCAGCTAGTGTATTCTCTCTTGAAGATATGCTCATATTCAACTCCTAAGAAACTTAGAGTTCCAAAGCTTGAAACCGTCATATATTTACTTCACTAGCTCTGAATGCGGTTTCTGGCAAATGGGCATACTCCTGATAGAGTATTTGCCCACCATCAAACCTTTTGCTTTTGGATGAAATTTGAGTGTTGACTTTCAAAAAATGCGCACTCTGAAAAACTTTGTTTCTGAATGCGGGAAAAGTTAAAGTTTTTATAAGGCCTATATCTAAAGCTCCTAAAGGAGCAGATGGCTACCTTTGGGATATATGATATGGAACCACTCACCATCATACATATTTCATTTGGGAGCAGCTAGTGTAATCTCTCTTGAAGATATGCTCATATTCAACTCCTAAGAAACTTAGAGTTCCAAAGCTTGAAATCGTCTTATATCTATTTCACCAGCTCTGAATGCGGTTTCTGGCTTATGGGCATACCCCTGATAGAGTATCGGCCCACCATCAAACCTTTTGCTTTTGGATGAAATTTGAGTGTTGACTTTCAAAAAATGCACACTCTGAAAAACTTTGTTTCTGAATGCGGGAAAAGTTAAAGGTTTCATAAAGCCTATATCTAAAGCTCCTAAAGGAGCAGATGGCTACCTTTGGGATATATGATATGGAACCACTCACCATCATACATATTTCATTTGGAAGCAGCTAGTGTATTCTCTCTTGAAGATATGCTCATATTCAACTCCTAAGAAACTTAGAGTTCCAAAGCTTGAAACCGTCATATATTTACTTCACAAGCTCTGAATGCGGTTTCTGGCAAATGGGCATACTCCTGATAGAGTATTGGCCCACCATCAAACCTTTTGCTTTTGGATGAAATTTGAGTGTTGACTTTCAAAAAATGCGCACTCTAAAAAACTTTGTTTCTGAATGCGGGAAAAGTTAAAGTTTTTATAAGGCCTATATCTAAAGCTCCTAAAGGAGCACATGGCTACCTTTGGGATATATGATATGGAACCACTCACCATCATACATATTTCATTTGGGAGCAGCTAGTGTAATCTCTCTTGAAGATATGCTCATATTCAACTCCTAAGAAACTTAGAGTTCCAAAGCTTGAAATCGTCTTATATCTATTTCACCAGCTCTGAATGCGGTTTCTGGCTTATGGGCATACCCCTGATAGAGTATCGGCCCACCATCAAACCTTTTCCTTTTGGATGAAATTTGAGTGTGGACTTTCAAGAAACGCACAGTGTGAAAAACTTTGTTTCTGAATGCGGGAAAAGGTAAAGGTTTCATAAAGCCTATATCTAAAGCTCCTAAAGGAGCAGATGGCTACCTTTGGGATATATGATATGGAACCACTCACCATCATACATATTTCATTTGGAAGCAGCTAGTGTATTCTCTCTTGAAGATATGCTCATATTCAACTCCTAAGAAACTTAGAGTTCCAAAGCTTGAAACCGTCATATATTTACTTCACAAGCTCTGAATGCGGTTTCTGGCAAATGGGCATACTCCTGATAGAGTATTGGCCCACCATCAAACCTTTTGCTTTTGGATGAAATTTGAGTGTTGACTTTCAAAAAATGCGCACTCTAAAAAACTTTGTTTCTGAATGCGGGAAAAGTTAAAGTTTTTATAAGGCCTATATCTAAAGCTCCTAAAAGAGCACATGGCTACCTTTGGGATATATGATATGGAACCACTCACCATCATACATATTTCATTTGGGAGCAGCTAGTGTAATATCTCTTGAAGATATGCTCATATTCAACTCCTAAGAAACTTAGAGTTCCAAAGCTTGAAATCGTCTTATATCTATTTCACCAGCTCTGAATGCGGTTTCTGGCTTATGGGCATACCCCTGATAGAGTATCGGCCCACCATCAAACCTTTTCCTTTAGGATGAAATTTGAGTGTTGACTTTCAAGAAACGCACAGTGTGAAAAACTTTGTTTCTGAATGCGGGAAAAGGTAAAGGTTTCATAAAGCCTATATCTAAAGCTCCTAAAGGAGCAGATGGCTACCTTTGGGATATATGATATGGAACCACTCACCATCATACATATTTCATTTGGAAGCAGCTAGTGTATTCTCTCTTGAAGATATGCTCATATTCAACTCCTAAGAAACTTAGAGTTCCAAAGCTTGAAACCGTCATATATTTACTTCACTAGCTCTGAATGCGGTTTCTGGCAAATGGGCATACTCCTGATAGAGTATTGGCCCACCATCAAACCTTTTGCTTTTGGATGAAATTTGAGTGTTGACTTTCAAAAAATGCGCACTCTGAAAAACTTTGTTTCTGAATACGGGAAAAGTTAAAGTTTTTATAAGGCCTATATCTAAAGCTCCTAAAGGAGCACATGGCTACCTTTGGGATATATGATATGGAACCACTCACCATCATACATATTTCATTTGGGAGCAGCTAGTGTAATCTCTCTTGAAGATATGCTCATATTCAACTCCTAAGAAACTTAGAGTTCCAAAGCTTGAAATCGTCTTATATCTATTTCACCAGCTCTGAATGCGGTTTCTGGCTTATGGGCATACTCCTGATAGAGTATCGGCCCACCATCAAACCTTTTGCTTTTGGATGAAATTTGAGTGTTGACTTTCAAGAAACGCACAGTGTGAAAAACTTTGTTTCTGAATGCGGGAAAAGGTAAAGGTTTCATAAAGCCTATATCTAAAGCTCCTAAAGGAGCAGATGGCTACCTTTGGGATATATGATATGGAACCACTCACCATCATACATATTTCATTTGGAAGCAGCTAGTGTAATATCTCTTGAAGATATGCTCATATTCAACTCCTAAGAAACTTAGAGTTCCAAAGCTTGAAATCGTCTTATATCTATTTCACCAGCTCTGAATGCGGTTTCTGGCTTATGGGCATACTCCTGATAGAGTATCGGCCCACCATCAAACCTTTTCCTTTTGGATGAAATTTGAGTGTTGACTTTCAAGAAACGCACAGTGTGAAAAACTTTGTTTCTGAATGCGGGAAAAGGTAAAGGTTTCATAAAGCCTATATCTAAAGCTCCTAAAGGAGCAGATGGCTACCTTTGGGATATATGATATGGAACCACTCACCATCATACATATTTCATTTGGAAGCAGCTAGTGTATTCTCTCTTGAAGATATGCTCATATTCAACTCCTAAGAAACTTAGAGTTCCAAAGCTTGAAATCGTCTTATATCTATTTCACAAGCTCTGAATGCGGTTTCTGGCATAGGGGCATACCCCTGATAGAGTATCGGCCCACCATCAAACCTTTTCCTTTTGGATGAAATTTGAGTGTTGACTTTCAAGAAACGCACAGTTTGAAAAACTTTGTTTCTGAATGCGGGAAAAGTTAAAGTTTTTATAAGGCCTATATCTAAAGCTCCTAAAGGAGCAGATGGCTACCTTTGGGATATATGATATGGAACCACTCACCATCATACATATTTCATTTGGAAGCAGCTAGTGTATTCTCTCTTGAAGATATGCTCATATTCAACTCCTAAGAAACTTAGAGTTCCAAAGCTTGAAATCGTCTTATATCTATTTCACCAGCTCTGAATGCGGTTTCTGGCTTATGGGCATACCCCTGATAGAGTATCGGCCCACCATCAAACCTTTTCCTTTTGGATGAAATTTGAGTGTTGACTTTCAAGAAACGCACAGTGTGAAAAACTTTGTTTCTGAATGCGGGAAAAGGTAAAGGTTTCATAAAGCCTATATCTAAAGCTCCTAAAGGAGCAGATGGCTACCTTTGGGATATATGATATGGAACCACTCACCATCATACATATTTCATTTGGAAGCAGCTAGTGTATTCTCTCTTGAAGATATGCTCATATTCAACTCCTAAGAAACTTAGAGTTCCAAAGCTTGAAACCGTCATATATTTACTTCACAAGCTCTGAATGCGGTTTCTGGCAAATGGGCATACTCCTGATAGAGTATTGGCCCACCATCAGACCTTTTGCTTTTGGATGAAATTTGAGTGTTGACTTTCAAAAAATGCGCACTCTAAAAAACTTTGTTTCTGAATGCGGGAAAAGTTAAAGTTTTTATAAGGCCTATATCTAAAGCTCCTAAAGGAGCAGATGGCTACCTTTGGGATATATGATATGGAACCACTCACCATCATACATATTTCATTTGGGAGCAGCTAGTGTAATATCTCTTGAAGATATGCTCATATTCAACTCCTAAGAAACTTAGAGTTCCAAAGCTTGAAATCGTCTTATATCTATTTCACCAGCTCTGAATGCGGTTTCTGGCTTATGGGCATACCCCTGATAGAGCATCGGCCCACCATCAAACCTTTTCCTTTTGGATGAAATTTGAGTGTTGACTTTCAAGAAACGCACAGTGTGAAAAACTTTGTTTCTGAATGCGGGAAAAGGTAAAGGTTTCATAAAGCCTATATCTAAAGCTCCTAAACGAGCAGATGGCTACCTTTGGGATATATGATATGGAACCACTCACCATCATACATATTTCATTTGGAAGCAGCTAGTGTATTCTCTCTTGAAGATATGCTCATATTCAACTCCTAAGAAACTTAGAGTTCCAAAGCTTGAAACCGTCATATATTTACTTCACTAGCTCTGAATGCGGTTTCTGGCAAATGGGCATACTCCTGATAGAGTATTGGCCCACCATCAAACCTTTTGCTTTTGGATGAAATTTGAGTGTTGACTTTCAAAAAATGCGCACTCTGAAAAACTTTGTTTCTAAATGCGGGAAAAGTTAAAGTTTTTATAAGGCCTCTATCTAAAGCTCCTAAAGGAGCACATGGCTACCTTTGGGATATATGATATGGAACCACTCACCATCATACATATTTCATTTGGAAGCAGCTAGTGTATTCTCTCTTGAAGATATGCTCATATTCAACTCCTAAGAAACTTAGAGTTCCAAAGCTTGAAACCGTCATATATTTACTTCACAAGCTCTGAATGCGGTTTCTGGCAAATGGGCATACTCCTGATAGAGTATTGGCCCACCATCAAACCTTTTGCTTTTGGATGAAATTTGAGTGTTGACTTTCAAAAAATGCGCACTCTGAAAAACTTTGTTTCAGAATGCGGGAAAAGTTAAAGTTTTTATAAGGCCTATATCTAAAGCTCCTAAAGGAGCACATGGCTACCTTTGGGATATATGATATGGAACCACTCACCATCATACATATTTTTTTGGGAGCAGCTAGTGTAATATCTCTTGAAGATATGCTCATAATCAACTCCTAAGAAACTTAGAGTTCCAAAGCTTGAAATCGTCTTATATCTATTTCACCAGCTCTGAATGCGGTTTCTGGCTCATGGGCATACCCCTGATAGAGTATCGGCCCACCATCAAACCTTTTCCTTTTGGATGAAATTTGAGTGTTGACTTTCAAGAAACGCACAGTGTGAAAAACTTTGTTTCTGAATGCGGGA
This sequence comes from Conger conger, assembly GCF_963514075.1. Classification (NCBI taxonomy): domain Eukaryota; kingdom Metazoa; phylum Chordata; class Actinopteri; order Anguilliformes; family Congridae; genus Conger; species Conger conger. The sequence continues at coordinate 65,025,670 of NC_083765.1, read as the reverse complement.
AAAGGTAAAGGTTTCATAAAGCCTATATCTAAAGCTCCTAAAGGAGCAGATGGCTACCTTTATGATATATGATATGGAACCACTCACCATCATACATATTTCATTTGGAAGCAGCTAGTATATTCTCTCTTCAAGATATGCTCATATTCAACTCCTAAGAAACTTAGAGTTCCAAAGCTTGAAATCGTCTTATATCTATTTCACAAGCTCTGAATGCGGTTTCTGGCATATGGGCATACCCCTGATAGAGTATCGGCCCACCATCAAACCTTTTCCTTTTGGATGAAATTTGAGTGTTGACTTTCAAGAAACGCACAGTGTGAAAAACTTTGTTTCTGAATGCGGGAAAAGGTAAAGGTTTCATAAAGCCTATATCTAAAGCTCCTGAAGGAGCAGATGGCTACCTTTGGGATATATGATATGGAACCACTCACCATCATACATATTTCATTTGGAAGCAGCTAGTGTATTCTCTCTTGAAGATATGCTCATATTCAACTCCTAAGAAACTTAGAGTTCCAAAGCTTGAAACCGTCATATATTTACTTCACAAGCTCTGAATGCGGTTTCTGGCAAATGGGCATACTCCTGATAGAGTATTGGCCCACCATCAAACCTTTTGCTTTTGGATGAAATTTGAGTGTTGACTTTCAAAAAATGCGCACTCTGAAAAACTTTGTTTCTGAATGCGGGAAAAGTTAAAGTCTTTATAAGGCCTATATCTAAAGCTCCTAAAGGAGCACATGGCTACCTTTGGGATATATGATATGGAACCACTCACCATCATACATATTTCATTTGGGAGCAGCTAGTGTATTCTCTCTTGAAGATATGCTCATATTCAACTCCTAAGAAACTTAGAGTTCCAAAGCTTGAAATCGTCATATATCTATTTCACAAGCTCTGAATGCGGTTTCTGGTATATGGGCATACCCCTGATAGAGTATCGGCCCACCATCAAACCTTTTCCTTTTGGATGAAATTTGAGTGTTGACTTTCAAGAAACGCACAGTGTGAAAAACTTTGTTTCTGAATGCGGGAAAAGGTAAAGGTTTCATAAAGCCTATATTTAAAGCTCCTAAAGGAGCAGATGGCTACCTTTGGGATATATGATATGGAACCACTCACCATCATACATATTTCATTTGGAAGCAGCTAGTGTATTCTCTCTTCAAGATATGCTCATATTCAACTCCTAAGAAACTTAGAGTTCCAAAGCTTGAAATCGTCTTATATCTATTTCACAAGCTCTGAATGCGGTTTCTGGCATATGGGCATACCCCTGATAGAGAATCGGCCCACCATCAAACCTTTTCCTTTTGGATGAAATTTGAGTGTTGACTTTCAAGAAACGCACAGTGTGAAAAACTTTGTTTCTGAATGCGGGAAAAGGTAAAGGTTTCATAAAGCCTATATCTAAAGCTCCTAAAGGAGCAGATGGCTACCTTTGGGATATATGATATGGAACCACTCACCATCATACATATTTCATTTGGAAGCAGCTAGTGTATTCTCTCTTGAAGATATGCTCATATTCAACTCCTAAGAAACTTAGAGTTCCAAAGCTTGAAACCGTCATATATTTACTTCACAAGCTCTGAATGCGGTTTCTGGCAAATGGGCATACTCCTGATAGAGTATTGGCCCACCATCAAACCTTTTGCTTTTGGATGAAATTTGAGTGTTGACTTTCAAAAAATGCGCACTCTGAAAAACTTTGTTTCTGAATGCGGGAAAAGTTAAAGTTTTTATAAGGCCTATATCTAAAGCTCCTAAAGGAGCACATGGCTACCTTTGGGATATATGATATGGAACCACTCACCATCATACATATTTCATTTGGGAGCAGCTAGTGTATTCTCTCTTGAAGATATGCTCATATTCAACTCCTAAGAAACTTAGAGTTCCAAAGCTTGAAACCGTCATATATTTACTTCACAAGCTCTGAATGCGGTTTCTGGCAAATGGGCATACTCCTGATAGAGTATTGGCCCACCATCAAACCTTTTGCTTTTGGATGAAATTTGAGTGTTGACTTTCAAAAAATGCGCACTCTGAAAAACTTTGTTTCTGAATGCGGGAAAAGTTAAAGTTTTTATAAGGCCTATATCTAAAGCTCCTAAAAAAGCACATGGCTACCTTTGGGATATATGATATAGAACCACTCACCATCATACATATTTCATTTGGGAGCAGCTAGTGTATTCTCTCTTGAAGATATGCTCATATTCAACTCCTAAGAAACTTAGAGTTCCAAAGCTTGAAATCGTCATATATCTATTTCACAAGCTCTGAATGCGGTTTCTGGCATATGGGCATACCCCTGATAGAGTATCCGCCCACCATCAAACCTTTTCCTTTTGGATGAAATTTGAGTGTTGACTTTCAAGAAACGCACAGTTTGAAAAACTTTGTTTCTGAATGCGGGAAAAAGTAAAGGTTTCATAAAGCCTATATCTAAAGCTCCTAAAGGAGCAGATGGCTACCTTTGGGATATATGATATGGAACCACTCACCATCATACATATTTCATTTGGAAGCAGCTAGTGTATTCTCTCTTGAAGATATGCTCATAATCAACTCCTAAGAAACTTAGAGTTCCAAAGCTTGAAATCGTCTTATATCTATTTCACCAGCTCTGAATGCGGTTTCTGGCTTATGGGCATACCCCTGATAGAGTATCGGCCCACCATCAAACCTTTTCCTTTTGGATGAAATTTGAGTGTTGACTTTCAAGAAACGCACAGTGTGAAAAACTTTGTTTCTGAATGCGGGAAAAGGTAAAGGTTTCATAAAGCCCATATCTAAAGCTCCTAAAGGAGCAGATGGCTACCTTTGGGATATATGATATGGAACCACTCACCATCATACATATTTCATTTGGAAGCAGCTAGTGTATTCTCTCTTGAAGATATGCTCATATTCAACTCCTAAGAAACTTAGAGTTCCAAAGCTTGAAACCGTCATATATTTACTTCACTAGCTCTGAATGCGGTTTCTGGCAAATGGGCATACTCCTGATAGAGTATTTGCCCACCATCAAACCTTTTGCTTTTGGATGAAATTTGAGTGTTGACTTTCAAAAAATGCGCACTCTGAAAAACTTTGTTTCTGAATGCGGGAAAAGTTAAAGTTTTTATAAGGCCTATATCTAAAGCTCCTAAAGGAGCACATGGCTACCTTTGGGATATATGATATGGAACCACTCACCATCATACATATTTCATTTGGGAGCAGCTAGTGTAATCTCTCTTGAAGATATGCTCATATTCAACTCCTAAGAAACTTAGAGTTCCAAAGCTTGAAATCGTCTTATATCTATTTCACAAGCTCTGAATGCGGTTTCTGGCTTATGGGCATACCCCTGATAGAGTATCGGCCCACCATCAAACCTTTTCCTTTTGGATGAAATTTGAGTGTTGACTTTCAAGAAACGCACAGTTTGAAAAACTTTGTTTCTGAATGCGGGAAAAGGTAAAGGTTTCATAAAGCCTATATCTAAAGCTCCTAAAGGAGCAGATGGCTACCTTTGGGATATATGATATGGAACCACTCACCATCATACATATTTCATTTGGAAGCAGCTAGTGTATTCTCTCTTGAAGATATGCTCATATTCAACTCCTAAGAAACTTAGAGTTCCAAAGCTTGAAATCGTCTTATATCTATTTCACAAGCTCTGAATGCGGTTTCTGGCATATGGGCATACCCCTGATAGAGTATCGGCCCACCATCAAACCTTTTCCTTTTGGATGAAATTTGAGTGTTGACTTTCAATAAAAACGCACAGTTTGAAAAAATTTGTTTCTGAATGCGGGAAAAGTTAAAGTTTTTATAAGGCCTATATCTAAAGCTCCTAAAGGAGCACATGGCTACCTTTGGGATATATGATATGGAACCACTCAACATCATACATATTTCATTTGGGAGCAGCTAGTGTAATATCTCTTGAAGATATGCTCATATTCAACTCCTAAGAAACTTAGAGTTCCAAAGCTTGAAATCGTCTTATATCTATTTCACCAGCTCTGAATGCGGTTTCTGGCTTATGGGCATACCCCTGATAGAGTATCGGCCCACCATCAAACCTTTTCCTTTTGGATGAAATTTGAGTGTTGACTTTCAAAAAATGCGCACTCTAAAAAACTTTGTTTCTGAATGCGGGAAAAGTTAAAGTTTTTATAAGGCCTATATCTAAAGCTCCTAAAGGAGCAGATGGCTACCTTTGGGATATATGATATGGAACCACTCACCATCATACATATTTCATTTGGAAGCAGCTAGTGTATTCTCTCTTGAAGATATGCTCATATTCAACTCCTAAGAAACTTAGAGTTCCAAAGCTTGAAACCGTCATATATTTACTTCACTAGCTCTGAATGCGGTTTCTGGCAAATGGGCATACTCCTGATAGAGTATTTGCCCACCATCAAACCTTTTGCTTTTGGATGAAATTTGAGTGTTGACTTTCAAAAAATGCGCACTCTGAAAAACTTTGTTTCTGAATGCGGGAAAAGTTAAAGTTTTTATAAGGCCTATATCTAAAGCTCCTAAAGGAGCACATGGCTACCTTTGGGATATATGATATGGAACCACTCACCATCGTACATATTTCATTTGGGAGCAGCTAGTGTAATCTCTCTTGAAGATATGCTCATATTCAACTCCTAAGAAACTTAGAGTTCCAAAGCTTGAAATCGTCTTATATCTATTTCACAAGCTCTGAATGCGGTTTCTGGCTTATGGGCATACCCCTGATAGAGTATCGGCCCACCATCAAACCTTTTCCTTTTGGATGAAATTTGAGTGTTGACTTTCAAGAAACGCACAGTTTGAAAAACTTTGTTTCTGAATGCGGGAAAAGGTAAAGGTTTCATAAAGCCTATATCTAAAGCTCCTAAAGGAGCAGATGGCTACCTTTGGGATATATGATATGGAACCACTCACCATCATACATATTTCATTTGGAAGCAGCTAGTGTATTCTCTCTTGAAGATATGCTCATATTCAACTCCTAAGAAACTTAGAGTTCCAAAGCTTGAAATCGTCTTATATCTATTTCACAAGCTCTGAATGCGGTTTCTGGCATATGGGCATACCCCTGATAGAGTATCGGCCCACCATCAAACCTTTTCCTTTTGGATGAAATTTGAGTGTTGACTTTCAATAAAAACGCACAGTTTGAAAAAATTTGTTTCTGAATGCGGGAAAAGTTAAAGTTTTTATAAGGCCTATATCTAAAGCTCCTAAAGGAGCACATGGCTACCTTTGGGATATATGATATGGAACCACTCACCATCATACATATTTCATTTGGAAGCAGCTAGTGTATTCTCTCTTGAAGATATGCTCATATTCAACTCCTAAGAAACTTAGAGTTCCAAAGCTTGAAACCGTCATATATTTACTTCACAAGCTCTGAATGCGGTTTCTGGCAAATGGGCATACTCCTGATAGAGTATTGGCCCACCATCAAACCTTTTGCTTTTGGATGAAATTTGAGTGTTGACTTTCAAAAAATGCGCACTCTGAAAAACTTTGTTTCAGAATGCGGGAAAAGTTAAAGTTTTTATAAGGCCTATATCTAAAGCTCCTAAAGGAGCACATGGCTACCTTTGGGATATATGATATGGAACCACTCACCATCATACATATTTCATTTGGGAGCAGCTAGTGTAATATCTCTTGAAGATATGCTCATATTCAACTCCTAAGAAACTTAGAGTTCCAAAGCTTGAAATCGTCTTATATCTATTTCACCAGCTCTGAATGCGGTTTCTGGCTTATGGGCATACCCCTGATAGAGTATCGGCCCACCATCAAACCTTTTCCTTTTGGATGAAATTTGAGTGTTGACTTTCAAGAAACGCACAGTGTGAAAAACTTTGTTTCTGAATGCGGGAAAAGGTAAAGGTTTCATAAAGCCTATATCTAAAGCTCCTAAAGGAGCAGATGGCTACCTTTGGGATATATGATATGGAACCACTCACCATCATACATATTTCATTTGGAAGCAGCTAGTGTATTCTCTCTTCAAGATATGCTCATATTCAACTCCTAAGAAACTTAGAGTTCCAAAGCTTGAAATCGTCTTATATCAATTTCACAAGCTCTGAATGCGGTTTCTGGCATATGGGCATACCCCTGATAGAGTATCGGCCCACCATCAAACCTTTTCCTTTTGGATGAAATTTGAGTGTTGACTTTCAAGAAACGCACAGTTTGAAAAACTTTGTTTCTGAATGCGGGAAAAGTTAAAGTTTTTATAAGGCCTATATCTAAAGCTCCTAAAGGAGCACATGGCTACCTTTGGGATATATGATATGGAACCACTCACCATCATACATATTTCATTTGGAAGCAGCTAGTGTATTCTCTCTTGAAGATATGCTCATATTCAACTCCTAAGAAACTTAGAGTTCCAAAGCTTGAAACCGTCATATATTTACTTCACAAGCTCTGAATGCGGTTTCTGGCAAATGGGCATACTCCTGATAGAGTATTGGCCCACCATCAAACCTTTTGCTTTTGGATGAAATTTGAGTGTTGACTTTCAAAAAATGCGCACTCTAAAAAACTTTGTTTCTGAATGCGGGAAAAGTTAAAGTTTTTATAAGGCCTATATCTAAAGCTCCTAAAGGAGCACATGGCTACCTTTGGGATATATGATATGGAACCACTCACCATCATACATATTTCATTTGGGAGCAGCTAGTGTAATCTCTCTTGAAGATATGCTCATATTCAACTCCTAAGAAACTTAGAGTTCCAAAGCTTGAAATCGTCTTATATCTATTTCACCAGCTCTGAATGCGGTTTCTGGCTTATGGGCATACCCCTGATAGAGTATCGGCCCACCATCAAACCTTTTCCTTTTGGATGAAATTTGAGTGTTGACTTTCAAGAAACGCACAGTGTGAAAAACTTTGTTTCTGAATGCGGGAAAAGGTAAAGGTTTCATAAAGCCTATATCTAAAGCTCCTAAAGGAGCAGATGGCTACCTTTGGGATATATGATATGGAACCACTCACCATCATACATATTTCATTTGGAAGCAGCTAGTGTATTCTCTCTTGAAGATATGCTCATATTCAACTCCTAAGAAACTTAGAGTTCCAAAGCTTGAAATCGTCATATATCTATTTCACAAGCCTTGAATGCGGTTTCTGGTATATGGGCATACCCCTGATAGAGTATCGGCCCACCATCAAACCTTTTCCTTTTGGATGAAATTTGAGTGTTGACTTTCAAGAAACGCACAGTTTGAAAAACTTTGTTTCTGAATGCGGGAAAAAGTAAAGGTTTCATAAAGCCTATATCTAAAGCTCCTAAAGGAGCAGATGGCTACCTTTGGGATATATGATATGGAACCGCTCACCATCATACATATTTCATTTGGAAGCAGCTAGTGTATTCTCTCTTGAAGATATGCTCATATTCAACTCCTAAGAAACTTAGAGTTCCAAAGCTTGAAACCGTCATATATTTACTTCACAAGCTCTGAATGCGGTTTCTGGCAAATGGGCATACTCCTGATAGAGTATTGGCCCACCATCAAACCTTTTGCTTTTGGATGAAATTTGAGTGTTGACTTTCAAAAAATGCGCACTCTGAAAAACTTTGTTTCTGAATGCGGGAAAAGTTAAAGTTTTTATAAGGCCTATATCTAAAGCTCCTAAAGGAGCACATGGCTACCTTTGGGATATATGATATGGAACCACTCACCATCATACATATTTCATTTGGGAGCAGCTAGTGTAATATCTCTTGAAGATATGCTCATATTCAACTCCTAAGAAACTTAGAGTTCCAAAGCTTGAAATCGTCTTATATCTATTTCACCAGCTCTGAATGCGGTTTCTGGCTTATGGGCATACCCCTGATAGAGTATCGGCCCACCATCAAACCTTTTCCTTTTGGATGAAATTTGAGTGTTGACTTTCAAGAAACGCACAGTGTGAAAAACTTTGTTTCTGAATGCGGGAAAAGGTAAAGGTTTCATAAAGCCTATATCTAAAGCTCCTAAAGGAGCAGATGGCTACCTTTGGGATATATGATATGGAACCACTCACCATCATACATATTTCATTTGGAAGCAGCTAGTGTATTCTCTCTTCAAGATATGCTCATATTCAACTCCTAAGAAACTTAGAGTTCCAAAGCTTGAAATCGTCTTATATCTATTTCACAAGCTCTGAATGCGGTTTCTGGCATATGGGCATACCCCTGATAGAGTATCGGCCCACCATCAAACCTTTTCCTTTTGGATGAAATTTGAGTGTTGACTTTCAAGTAACGCACAGTTTGAAAAACTTTGTTTCTGAATGCGGGAAAAGTTAAAGTTTTTATAAGGCCTATATCTAAAGCTCCTAAAGGAGCACATGGCTACCTTTGGGATATATGATATGGAACCACTCACCATCATACATATTTCATTTGGAAGCAGCTAGTGTATTCTCTCTTGAAGATATGCTCATATTCAACTCCTAAGAAACTTAGAGTTCCAAAGCTTGAAACCGTCATATATTTACTTCACAAGCTCTGAATGCGGTTTCTGGCAAATGGGCATACTCCTGATAGAGTATTGGCCCACCATCAAACCTTTTGCTTTTGGATGAAATTTGAGTGTTGACTTTCAAAAAATGCGCACTCTAAAAAACTTTGTTTCTGAATGCGGGAAAAGTTAAAGTTTTTATAAGGCCTATATCTAAAGCTCCTAAAGGAGCACATGGCTACCTTTGGGATATATGATATGGAACCACTCACCATCATACATATTTCATTTGGGAGCAGCTAGTGTAATCTCTCTTGAAGATATGCTCATATTCAACTCCTAAGAAACTTAGAGTTCCAAAGCTTGAAATCGTCTTATATCTATTTCACCAGCTCTGAATGCGGTTTCTGGCTTATGGGCATACCCCTGATAGAGTATCGGCCCACCATCAAACCTTTTCCTTTTGGATGAAATTTGAGTGTTGACTTTCAAGAAACGCACAGTTTGAAAAACTTTGTTTCTGAATGCGGGAAAAGGTAAAGGTTTCATAAAGCCTATATCTAAAGCTCCTAAAGGAGCAGATGGCTACCTTTGGGATATATGATATGGAACCACTCACCATCATACATATTTCATTTGGAAGCAGCTAGTGTATTCTCTCTTGAAGATATGCTCATATTCAACTCCTAAGAAACTTAGAGTTCCAAAGCTTGAAACCGTCATATATTTACTTCACAAGCTCTGAATGCGGTTTCTGGCAAATGGGCATACTCCTGATAGAGTATTGGCCCACCATCAAACCTTTTGCTTTTGGATGAAATTTGAGTGTTGACTTTCAAAAAATGCGCACTCTAAAAAACTTTGTTTCTGAATGCGGGAAAAGTTAAAGTTTTTATAAGGCCTATATCTAAAGCTCCTAAAGGAGCACATGGCTACCTTTGGGATATATGATATGGAACCACTCACCATCATACATATTTCATTTGGGAGCAGCTAGTGTAATCTCTCTTGAAGATATGCTCATATTCAACTCCTAAGAAACTTAGAGTTCCAAAGCTTGAAATCGTCTTATATCTATTTCACAAGCTCTGAATGCGGTTTCTGGCTTATGGGCATACCCCTGATAGAGTATCGGCCCACCATCAAACCTTTTCCTTTTGGATGAAATTTGAGTGTTGACTTTCAAGAAACGCACAGTTTGAAAAACTTTGTTTCTGAATGCGGGAAAAGGTAAAGGTTTCATAAAGCCTATATCTAAAGCTCCTAAAGGAGCAGATGGCTACCTTTGGGATATATGATATGGAACCACTCACCATCATACATATTTCATTTGGAAGCAGCTAGTGTATTCTCTCTTGAAGATATGCTCATATTCAACTCCTAAGAAACTTAGAGTTCCAAAGCTTGAAATCGTCTTATATCTATTTCACAAGCTCTGAATGCGGTTTCTGGCATATGGGCATACCCCTGATAGAGTATCGGCCCACCATCAAACCTTTTCCTTTTGGATGAAATTTGAGTGTTGACTTTCAAGAAACGCACAGTTTGAAAAACTTTGTTTCTGAATGCGGGAAAAGTTAAAGTTTTTATAAGGCCTATATCTAAAGCTCCTAAAAAAGCACATGGCTACCTTTGGGATATATGATATGGAACCACTCACCATCATACATATTTCATTTGGGAGCAGCTAGTGTAATATCTCTTGAAGATATGCTCATATTCAACTCCTAAGAAACTTAGAGTTCCAAAGCTTGAAATCGTCTTATATCTATTTCACCAGCTCTGAATGCGGTTTCTGGCTTATGGGCATACCCCTGATAGAGTATCGGCCCACCATCAAACCATTTCCTTTTGGATGAAATTTGAGTGTGGACTTTCAAGAAACGCACAGTTTGAAAAACTTTGTTTCTGAATGCGGGAAAAGGTAAAGGTTTCATAAAGCCTATATCTAAAGCTCCTAAAGGAGCAGATGACTACCTTTGGGATATATGATATGGAACCACTCACCATCATACATATTTCATTTGGAAGCAGCTAGTGTATTCTCTCTTGAAGATATGCTCATATTCAACTCCTAAGAAACTTAGAGTTCCAAAGCTTGAAACCGTCATATATTTACTTCACAAGCTCTGAATGCGGTTTCTGGCAAATGGGCATACTCCTGATAGAGTATTGGCCCACCATCAAACCTTTTGCTTTTGGATGAAATTTGAGTGTTGACTTTCAAAAAATGCGCACTCTAAAAAACTTTGTTTCTGAATGCGGGAAAAGTTAAAGTTTTTATAAGGCCTATATCTAAAGCTCCTAAAGGAGCACATGGCTACCTTTGGGATATATGATATGGAACCACTCACCATCATACATATTTCATTTGGGAGCAGCTAGTGTAATATCTCTTGAAGATATGCTCATATTCAACTCCTAAGAAACTTAGAGTTCCAAAGCTTGAAATCGTCTTATATCTATTTCACCAGCTCTGAATGCGGTTTCTGGCTTATGGGCATACCCCTGATAGAGTATCGGCCCACCATCAAACCTTTTCCTTTTGGATGAAATTTGAGTGTTGACTTTCAAGAAACGCACAGTGTGAAAAACTTTGTTTCTGAATGCGGGAAAAGGTAAAGGTTTCATAAAGCCTATATCTAAAGCTCCTAAAGGAGCAGATGGCTACCTTTGGGATATATGATATGGAACCACTCACCATCATACATATTTCATTTGGAAGCAGCTAGTGTATTCTCTCTTGAAGATATGCTCATATTCAACTCCTAAGAAACTTAGAGTTCCAAAGCTTGAAACCGTCATATATTTACTTCACTAGCTGTGAATGCGGTTTCTGGCAAATGGGCATACTCCTGATAGAGTATTTGCCCACCATCAAACCTTTTGCTTTTGGATGAAATTTGAGTGTTGACTTTCAAGAAACGCACAGTTTGAAAAACTTTGTTTCTGAATGCGGGAAAAGTTAAAGTTTTTATAAGGCCTATATCTAAAGCTCCTAAAGGAGCACATGGCTACCTTTGGGATATATGATATGGAACCACTCACCATCATACATATTTCATTTGGAAGCAGCTAGTGTATTCTCTCTTGAAGATATGCTCATATTCAACTCCTAAGAAACTTAGAGTTCCAAAGCTTGAAACCGTCATATATTTACTTCACAAGCTCTGAATGCGGTTTCTGGCAAATGGGCATACTCCTGATAGAGTATTGGCCCACCATCAAACCTTTTGCTTTTGGATGAAATTTGAGTGTTGACTTTCAAAAAATGCGCACTCTAAAAAACTTTGTTTCTGAATGCGGGAAAAGTTAAAGTTTTTATAAGGCCTATATCTAAAGCTCCTAAAGGAGCACATGGCTACCTTTGGGATATATGATATGGAACCACTCACCATCATACATATTTCATTTGGGAGCAGCTAGTGTAATCTCTCTTGAAGATATGCTCATATTCAACTCCTAAGAAACTTAGAGTTCCAAAGCTTGAAATCGTCTTATATCTATTTCACCAGCTCTGAATGCGGTTTCTGGCTTATGGGCATACCCCTGATAGAGTATCGGCCCACCATCAAACCTTTTCCTTTTGGATGAAATTTGAGTGTTGACTTTCAAGAAAAGCACAGTTTGAAAAACTTTGTTTCTGAATGCGGGAAAAGGTAAAGGTTTCATAAAGCCTATATCTAAAGCTCCTAAAGGAGCAGATGGCTACCTTTGGGATATATGATATGGAACCACTCACCATCATACATATTTCATTTGGAAGCAGCTAGTGTATTCTCTCTTGAAGATATGCTCATATTCAACTCCTAAGAAACTTAGAGTTCCAAAGCTTGAAACCGTCATATATTTACTTCACAAGCTCTGAATGCGGTTTCTGGCAAATGGGCATACTCCTGATAGAGTATTGGCCCACCATCAAACCTTTTGCTTTTGGATGAAATTTGAGTGTTGACTTTCAAAAAATGCGCACTCTAAAAAACTTTGTTTCTGAATGCGGGAAAAGTTAAAGTTTTTATAAGGCCTATATCTAAAGCTCCTAAAGGAGCACATGGCTACCTTTGGGATATATGATATGGAACCACTCACCATCATACATATTTCATTTGGAAGCAGCTAGTGTATTCTCTCTTGAAGATATGCTCATATTCAACTCCTAAGAAACTTAGAGTTCCAAAGCTTGAAACCGTCATATATTTACTTCACTAGCTCTGAATGCGGTTTCTGGCAAATGGGCATACTCCTGATAGAGTATTTGCCCACCATCAAACCTTTTGCTTTTGGATGAAATTTGAGTGTTGACTTTCAAAAAATGCGCACTCTGAAAAACTTTGTTTCTGAATGCGGGAAAAGTTAAAGTTTTTATAAGGCCTATATCTAAAGCTCCTAAAGGAGCACATGGCTACCTTTGGGATATATGATATGGAACCACTCACCATCATACATATTTCATTTGGGAGCAGCTAGTGTAATCTCTCTTGAAGATATGCTCATATTCAACTCCTAAGAAACTTAGAGTTCCAAAGCTTGAAATCGTCTTATATCTATTTCACAAGCTCTGAATGCGGTTTCTGGCTTATGGGCATACCCCTGATAGAGTATCGGCCCACCATCAAACCTTTTCCTTTTGGATGAAATTTGAGTGTTGACTTTCAAGAAACGCACAGTTTGAAAAACTTTGTTTCTGAATGCGGGAAAAGGTAAAGGTTTCATAAAGCCTATATCTAAAGCTCCTAAAGGAGCAGATGGCTACCTTTGGGATATATGATATGGAACCACTCACCATCATACATATTTCATTTGGAAGCAGCTAGTGTATTCTCTCTTGAAGATATGCTCATATTCAACTCCTAAGAAACTTAGAGTTCCAAAGCTTGAAATCGTCTTATATCTATTTCACAAGCTCTGAATGCGGTTTCTGGCATATGGGCATACCCCTGATAGAGTATCGGCCCACCATCAAACCTTTTCCTTTTGGATGAAATTTGAGTGTTGACTTTCAATAAAAACGCACAGTTTGAAAAAATTTGTTTCTGAATGCGGGAAAAGTTAAAGTTTTTATAAGGCCTATATCTAAAGCTCCTAAAGGAGCACATGGCTACCTTTGGGATATATGATATGGAACCACTCACCATCATACATATTTCATTTGGGAGCAGCTAGTGTAATATCTCTTGAAGATATGCTCATATTCAACTCCTAAGAAACTTAGAGTTCCAAAGCTTGAAATCGTCTTATATCTATTTCACCAGCTCTGAATGCGGTTTCTGGCTTATGGGCATACCCCTGATAGAGTATCGGCCCACCATCAAACCTTTTCCTTTTGGATGAAATTTGAGTGTTGACTTTCAAGAAACGCACAGTTTGAAAAACTTTGTTTCTGAATGCGGGAAAAGGTAAAGGTTTCATAAAGCCTATATCTAAAGCTCCTAAAGGAGCAGATGGCTACCTTTGGGATATATGATATGGAACCACTCACCATCATACATATTTCATTTGGAAGCAGCTAGTGTATTCTCTCTTGAAGATATGCTCATATTCAACTCCTAAGAAACTTAGAGTTCCAAAGCTTGAAACCGTCATATATTTACTTCACAAGCTCTGAATGCGGTTTCTGGCAAATGGGCATACTCCTGATAGAGTATTGGCCCACCATCAAACCTTTTCCTTTTGGATGAAATTTGAGTGTTGACTTTCAAAAAATGCGCACTCTGAAAAACTTTGTTTCTGAATGCGGGAAAAGTTAAAGTTTTTATAAGGCCTATATCTAAAGCTCCTAAAGGAGCACATGGCTACCTTTGGGATATATGATATGGAACCACTCACCATCATACATATTTCATTTGGGAGAAGCTAGTGTATTCTCTCTTGAAGATATGCTCATATTCAACTCCTAAGAAACTTAGAGTTCCAAAGCTTGAAATCGTCATATATCTATTTCACAAGCTCTGAATGCGGTTTCTGGTATATGGGCATACCCCTGATAGAGTATCGGCCCACCATCAAACCTTTTCCTTTTGGATGAAATTTGAGTGTTGACTTTCAAGAAACGCACAGTTTGAAAAACTTTGTTTCTGAATGCGGGAAAAGTTAAAGTTTTTATAAGGCCTATATCTAAAGCTCCTAAAAAAGCACATGGCTACCTTTGGGATATATGATATGGAACCACTCACCATCATACATATTTCATTTGGGAGCAGCTAGTGTAATATCTCTTGAAGATATGCTCATATTCAACTCCTAAGAAACTTAGAGTTCCAAAGCTTGAAATCGTCTTATATCTATTTCACCAGCTCTGAATGCGGTTTCTGGCTTATGGGCATACCCCTGATAGAGTATCGGCCCACCATCAAACCTTTTCCTTTTGGATGAAATTTGAGTGTGGACTTTCAAGAAACGCACAGTTTGAAAAACTTTGTTTCTGAATGCGGGAAAAGGTAAAGGTTTCATAAAGCCTATATCTAAAGCTCCTAAAGGAGCAGATGACTACCTTTGGGATATATGATATGGAACCACTCACCATCATACATATTTCATTTGGAAGCAGCTAGTGTATTCTCTCTTGAAGATATGCTCATATTCAACTCCTAAGAAACTTAGAGTTCCAAAGCTTGAAACCGTCATATATTTACTTCACAAGCTCTGAATGCGGTTTCTGGCAAATGGGCATACTCCTGATAGAGTATTGGCCCACCATCAAACCTTTTGCTTTTGGATGAAATTTGAGTGTTGACTTTCAAAAAATGCGCACTCTAAAAAACTTTGTTTCTGAATGCGGGAAAAGTTAAAGTTTTTATAAGGCCTATATCTAAAGCTCCTAAAGGAGCACATGGCTACCTTTGGGATATATGATATGGAACCACTCACCATCATACATATTTCATTTGGGAGCAGCTAGTGTAATATCTCTTGAAGATATGCTCATATTCAACTCCTAAGAAACTTAGAGTTCCAAAGCTTGAAATCGTCTTATATCTATTTCACCAGCTCTGAATGCGGTTTCTGGCTTATGGGCATACCCCTGATAGAGTATCGGCCCACCATCAAACCTTTTCCTTTTGGATGAAATTTGAGTGTTGACTTTCAAGAAACGCACAGTGTGAAAAACTTTGTTTCTGAATGCGGGAAAAGGTAAAGGTTTCATAAAGCCTATATCTAAAGCTCCTAAAGGAGCAGATGGCTACCTTTGGGATATATGATATGGAACCACTCACCATCATACATATTTCATTTGGAAGCAGCTAGTGTATTCTCTCTTGAAGATATGCTCATATTCAACTCCTAAGAAACTTAGAGTTCCAAAGCTTGAAACCGTCATATATTTACTTCACTAGCTCTGAATGCGGTTTCTGGCAAATGGGCATACTCCTGATAGAGTATTTGCCCACCATCAAACCTTTTGCTTTTGGATGAAATTTGAGTGTTGACTTTCAAAAAATGCGCACTCTGAAAAACTTTGTTTCTGAATGCGGGAAAAGTTAAAGTTTTTATAAGGCCTATATCTAAAGCTCCTAAAGGAGCACATGGCTACCTTTGGGATATATGATATGGAACCACTCACCATCATACATATTTCATTTGGGAGCAGCTAGTGTAATCTCTCTTGAAGATATGCTCATATTCAACTCCTAAGAAACTTAGAGTTCCAAAGCTTGAAATCGTCTTATATCTATTTCACAAGCTCTGAATGCGGTTTCTGGCTTATGGGCATACCCCTGATAGAGTATCGGCCCACCATCAAACCTTTTCCTTTTGGATGAAATTTGAGTGTTGACTTTCAAGAAACGCACAGTTTGAAAAACTTTGTTTCTGAATGCGGGAAAAGGTAAAGGTTTCATAAAGCCTATATCTAAAGCTCCTAAAGGAGCAGATGGCTACCTTTGGGATATATGATATGGAACCACTCACCATCATACATATTTCATTTGGAAGCAGCTAGTGTATTCTCTCTTGAAGATATGCTCATATTCAACTCCTAAGAAACGTAGAGTTCCAAAGCTTGAAATCGTCTTATATCTATTTCACAAGCTCTGAATGCGGTTTCTGGCATATGGGCATACCCCTGATAGAGTATCGGCCCACCATCAAACCTTTTCCTTTTGGATGAAATTTGAGTGTTGACTTTCAATAAAAACGCACAGTTTGAAAAAATTTGTTTCTGAATGCGGGAAAAGTTAAAGTTTTTATAAGGCCTATATCTAAAGCTCCTAAAGGAGCACATGGCTACCTTTGGGATATATGATATGGAACCACTCACCATCATACATATTTCATTTGGGAGCAGCTAGTGTAATATCTCTTGAAGATATGCTCATATTCAACTCCTAAGAAACTTAGAGTTCCAAAGCTTGAAATCGTCTTATATCTATTTCACCAGCTCTGAATGCGGTTTCTGGCTTATGGGCATACCCCTGATAGAGTATCGGCCCACCATCAAACCTTTTCCTTTTGGATGAAATTTGAGTGTTGACTTTCAAGAAACGCACAGTTTGAAAAACTTTGTTTCTGAATGCGGGAAAAGGTAAAGGTTTCATAAAGCCTATATCTAAAGCTCCTAAAGGAGCAGATGGCTACCTTTGGGATATATGATATGGAACCACTCACCATCATACATATTTCATTTGGAAGCAGCTAGTGTATTCTCTCTTGAAGATATGCTCATATTCAACTCCTAAGAAACTTAGAGTTCCAAAGCTTGAAACCGTCATATATTTACTTCACAAGCTCTGAATGCGGTTTCTGGCAAATGGGCATACTCCTGATAGAGTATTGGCCCACCATCAAACCTTTTGCTTTTGGATGAAATTTGAGTGTTGACTTTCAAAAAATGCGCACTCTAAAAAACTTTGTTTCTGAATGCGGGAAAAGTTAAAGTTTTTATAAGGCCTATATCTAAAGCTCCTAAAGGAGCACATGGCTACCTTTGGGATATATGATATGGAACCACTCACCATCATACATATTTCATTTGGAAGCAGCTAGTGTATTCTCTCTTGAAGATATGCTCATATTCAACTCCTAAGAAACTTAGAGTTCCAAAGCTTGAAACCGTCATATATTTACTTCACTAGCTCTGAATGCGGTTTCTGGCAAATGGGCATACTCCTGATAGAGTATTTGCCCACCATCAAACCTTTTGCTTTTGGATGAAATTTGAGTGTTGACTTTCAAAAAATGCGCACTCTGAAAAACTTTGTTTCTGAATGCGGGAAAAGTTAAAGTTTTTATAAGGCCAATATCTAAAGCTCCTAAAGGAGCACATGGCTACCTTTGGGATATATGATATGGAACCACTCACCATCATACATATTTCATTTGGGAGCAGCTAGTGTAATCTCTCTTGAAGATATGCTCATATTCAACTCCTAAGAAACTTAGAGTTCCAAAGCTTGAAATCGTCTTATATCTATTTCACAAGCTCTGAATGCGGTTTCTGGCTTATGGGCATACCCCTGATAGAGTATCGGCCCACCATCAAACCTTTTCCTTTTGGATGAAATTTGAGTGTTGACTTTCAAGAAACGCACAGTTTGAAAAACTTTGTTTCTGAATGCGGGAAAAGGTAAAGGTTTCATAAAGCCTATATCTAAAGCTCCTAAAGGAGCAGATGGCTACCTTTGGGATATATGATATGGAACCACTCACCATCATACATATTTCATTTGGAAGCAGCTAGTGTATTCTCTCTTGAAGATATGCTCATATTCAACTCCTAAGAAACTGAGAGTTCCAAAGCTTGAAATCGTCTTATATCTATTTCACAAGCTCTGAATGCGGTTTCTGGCATATGGGCATACCCCTGATAGAGTATCGGCCCACCATCAAACCTTTTCCTTTTGGATGAAATTTGAGTGTTGACTTTCAATAAAAACGCACAGTTTGAAAAAATTTGTTTCTGAATGCGGGAAAAGTTAAAGTTTTTATAAGGCCTATATCTAAAGCTCCTAAAGGAGCACATGGCTACCTTTGGGATATATGATATGGAACCACTCACCATCATACATATTTCATTTGGGAGCAGCTAGTGTAATATCTCTTGAAGATATGCTCATATTCAACTCCTAAGAAACTTAGAGTTCCAAAGCTTGAAATCGTCTTATATCTATTTCACCAGCTCTGAATGCGGTTTCTGGCTTATGGGCATACCCCTGATAGAGTATCGGCCCACCATCAAACCTTTTCCTTTTGGATGAAATTTGAGTGTTGACTTTCAAGAAACGCACAGTTTGAAAAACTTTGTTTCTGAATGCGGGAAAAGGTAAAGGTTTCATAAAGCCTATATCTAAAGCTCCTAAAGGAGCAGATGGCTACCTTTGGGATATATGATATGGAACCACTCACCATCATACATATTTCATTTGGAAGCAGCTAGTGTATTCTCTCTTGAAGATATGCTCATATTCAACTCCTAAGAAACTTAGAGTTCCAAAGCTTGAAACCGTCATATATTTACTTCACAAGCTCTGAATGCGGTTTCTGGCAAATGGGCATACTCCTGATAGAGTATTGGCCCACCATCAAACCTTTTCCTTTTGGATGAAATTTGAGTGTTGACTTTCAAAAAATGCGCACTCTGAAAAACTTTGTTTCTGAATGCGGGAAAAGTTAAAGTTTTTATAAGGCCTATATCTAAAGCTCCTAAAGGAGCACATGGCTACCTTTGGGATATATGATATGGAACCACTCACCATCATACATATTTCATTTGGGAGAAGCTAGTGTATTCTCTCTTGAAGATATGCTCATATTCAACTCCTAAGAAACTTAGAGTTCCAAAGCTTGAAATCGTCATATATCTATTTCACAAGCTCTGAATGCGGTTTCTGGTATATGGGCATACCCCTGATAGAGTATCGGCCCACCATCAAACCTTTTCCTTTTGGATGAAATTTGAGTGTTGACTTTCAAGAAACGCACAGTTTGAAAAACTTTGTTTCTGAATGCGGGAAAAGTTAAAGTTTTTATAAGGCCTATATCTAAAGCTCCTAAAAAAGCACATGGCTACCTTTGGGATATATGATATGGAACCACTCACCATCATACATATTTCATTTGGGAGCAGCTAGTGTAATATCTCTTGAAGATATGCTCATATTCAACTCCTAAGAAACTTAGAGTTCCAAAGCTTGAAATCGTCTTATATCTATTTCACCAGCTCTGAATGCGGTTTCTGGCTTATGGGCATACCCCTGATAGAGTATCGGCCCACCATCAAACCTTTTCCTTTTGGATGAAATTTGAGTGTGGACTTTCAAGAAACGCACAGTTTGAAAAACTTTGTTTCTGAATGCGGGAAAAGGTAAAGGTTTCATAAAGCCTATATCTAAAGCTCCTAAAGGAGCAGATGACTACCTTTGGGATATATGATATGGAACCACTCACCATCATACATATTTCATTTGGAAGCAGCTAGTGTATTCTCTCTTGAAGATATGCTCATATTCAACTCCTAAGAAACTTAGAGTTCCAAAGCTTGAAACCGTCATATATTTACTTCACAAGCTCTGAATGCGGTTTCTGGCAAATGGGCATACTCCTGATAGAGTATTGGCCCACCATCAAACCTTTTGCTTTTGGATGAAATTTGAGTGTTGACTTTCAAAAAATGCGCACTCTAAAAAACTTTGTTTCTGAATGCGGGAAAAGTTAAAGTTTTTATAAGGCCTATATCTAAAGCTCCTAAAGGAGCACATGGCTACCTTTGGGATATATGATATGGAACCACTCACCATCATACATATTTCATTTGGGAGCAGCTAGTGTAATATCTCTTGAAGATATGCTCATATTCAACTCCTAAGAAACTTAGAGTTCCAAAGCTTGAAATCGTCTTATATCTATTTCACCAGCTCTGAATGCGGTTTCTGGCTTATGGGCATACCCCTGATAGAGTATCGGCCCACCATCAAACCTTTTCCTTTTGGATGAAATTTGAGTGTTGACTTTCAAGAAACGCACAGTGTGAAAAACTTTGTTTCTGAATGCGGGAAAAGGTAAAGGTTTCATAAAGCCTATATCTAAAGCTCCTAAAGGAGCAGATGGCTACCTTTGGGATATATGATATGGAACCACTCACCATCATACATATTTCATTTGGAAGCAGCTAGTGTATTCTCTCTTGAAGATATGCTCATATTCAACTCCTAAGAAACTTAGAGTTCCAAAGCTTGAAACCGTCATATATTTACTTCACTAGCTCTGAATGCGGTTTCTGGCAAATGGGCATACTCCTGATAGAGTATTTGCCCACCATCAAACCTTTTGCTTTTGGATGAAATTTGAGTGTTGACTTTCAAAAAATGCGCACTCTGAAAAACTTTGTTTCTGAATGCGGGAAAAGTTAAAGTTTTTATAAGGCCTATATCTAAAGCTCCTAAAGGAGCACATGGCTACCTTTGGGATATATGATATGGAACCACTCACCATCATACATATTTCATTTGGGAGCAGCTAGTGTAATCTCTCTTGAAGATATGCTCATATTCAACTCCTAAGAAACTTAGAGTTCCAAAGCTTGAAATCGTCTTATATCTATTTCACAAGCTCTGAATGCGGTTTCTGGCTTATGGGCATACCCCTGATAGAGTATCGGCCCACCATCAAACCTTTTCCTTTTGGATGAAATTTGAGTGTTGACTTTCAAGAAACGCACAGTTTGAAAAACTTTGTTTCTGAATGCGGGAAAAGGTAAAGGTTTCATAAAGCCTATATCTAAAGCTCCTAAAGGAGCAGATGGCTACCTTTGGGATATATGATATGGAACCACTCACCATCATACATATTTCATTTGGAAGCAGCTAGTGTATTCTCTCTTGAAGATATGCTCATATTCAACTCCTAAGAAACGTAGAGTTCCAAAGCTTGAAATCGTCTTATATCTATTTCACAAGCTCTGAATGCGGTTTCTGGCATATGGGCATACCCCTGATAGAGTATCGGCCCACCATCAAACCTTTTCCTTTTGGATGAAATTTGAGTGTTGACATTCAATAAAAACGCACAGTTTGAAAAAATTTGTTTCTGAATGCGGGAAAAGTTAAAGTTTTTATAAGGCCTATATCTAAAGCTCCTAAAGGAGCACATGGCTACCTTTGGGATATATGATATGGAACCACTCACCATCATACATATTTCATTTGGGAGCAGCTAGTGTAATATCTCTTGAAGATATGCTCATATTCAACTCCTAAGAAACTTAGAGTTCCAAAGCTTGAAATCGTCTTATATCTATTTCACCAGCTCTGAATGCGGTTTCTGGCTTATGGGCATACCCCTGATAGAGTATCGGCCCACCATCAAACCTTTTCCTTTTGGATGAAATTTGAGTGTTGACTTTCAAGAAACGCACAGTTTGAAAAACTTTGTTTCTGAATGCGGGAAAAGGTAAAGGTTTCATAAAGCCTATATCTAAAGCTCCTAAAGGAGCAGATGGCTACCTTTGGGATATATGATATGGAACCACTCACCATCATACATATTTCATTTGGAAGCAGCTAGTGTATTCTCTCTTGAAGATATGCTCATATTCAACTCCTAAGAAACTTAGAGTTCCAAAGCTTGAAACCGTCATATATTTACTTCACAAGCTCTGAATGCGGTTTCTGGCAAATGGGCATACTCCTGATAGAGTATTGGCCCACCATCAAACCTTTTGCTTTTGGATGAAATTTGAGTGTTGACTTTCAAAAAATGCGCACTCTAAAAAACTTTGTTTCTGAATGCGGGAAAAGTTAAAGTTTTTATAAGGCCTATATCTAAAGCTCCTAAAGGAGCACATGGCTACCTTTGGGATATATGATATGGAACCACTCACCATCATACATATTTCATTTGGAAGCAGCTAGTGTATTCTCTCTTGAAGATATGCTCATATTCAACTCCTAAGAAACTTAGAGTTCCAAAGCTTGAAACCGTCATATATTTACTTCACTAGCTCTGAATGCGGTTTCTGGCAAATGGGCATACTCCTGATAGAGTATTTGCCCACCATCAAACCTTTTGCTTTTGGATGAAATTTGAGTGTTGACTTTCAAAAAATGCGCACTCTGAAAAACTTTGTTTCTGAATGCGGGAAAAGTTAAAGTTTTTATAAGGCCAATATCTAAAGCTCCTAAAGGAGCACATGGCTACCTTTGGGATATATGATATGGAACCACTCACCATCATACATATTTCATTTGGGAGCAGCTAGTGTAATCTCTCTTGAAGATATGCTCATATTCAACTCCTAAGAAACTTAGAGTTCCAAAGCTTGAAATCGTCTTATATCTATTTCACAAGCTCTGAATGCGGTTTCTGGCTTATGGGCATACCCCTGATAGAGTATCGGCCCACCATCAAACCTTTTCCTTTTGGATGAAATTTGAGTGTTGACTTTCAAGAAACGCACAGTTTGAAAAACTTTGTTTCTGAATGCGGGAAAAGGTAAAGGTTTCATAAAGCCTATATCTAAAGCTCCTAAAGGAGCAGATGGCTACCTTTGGGATATATGATATGGAACCACTCACCATCATACATATTTCATTTGGAAGCAGCTAGTGTATTCTCTCTTGAAGATATGCTCATATTCAACTCCTAAGAAACTTAGAGTTCCAAAGCTTGAAATCGTCTTATATCTATTTCACAAGCTCTGAATGCGGTTTCTGGCATATGGGCATACCCCTGATAGAGTATCGGCCCACCATCAAACCTTTTCCTTTTGGATGAAATTTGAGTGTTGACTTTCAATAAAAACGCACAGTTTGAAAAAATTTGTTTCTGAATGCGGGAAAAGTTAAAGTTTTTATAAGGCCTATATCTAAAGCTCCTAAAGGAGCACATGGCTACCTTTGGGATATATGATATGGAACCACTCACCATCATACATATTTCATTTGGGAGCAGCTAGTGTAATATCTCTTGAAGATATGCTCATATTCAACTCCTAAGAAACTTAGAGTTCCAAAGCTTGAAATCGTCTTATATCTATTTCACCAGCTCTGAATGCGGTTTCTGGCTTATGGGCATACCCCTGATAGAGTATCGGCCCACCATCAAACCTTTTCCTTTTGGATGAAATTTGAGTGTTGACTTTCAAGAAACGCACAGTTTGAAAAACTTTGTTTCTGAATGCGGGAAAAGGTAAAGGTTTCATAAAGCCTATATCTAAAGCTCCTAAAGGAGCAGATGGCTACCTTTGGGATATATGATATGGAACCACTCACCATCATACATATTTCATTTGGAAGCAGCTAGTGTATTCTCTCTTGAAGATATGCTCATATTCAACTCCTAAGAAACTTAGAGTTCCAAAGCTTGAAACCGTCATATATTTACTTCACAAGCTCTGAATGCGGTTTCTGGCAAATGGGCATACTCCTGATAGAGTATTGGCCCACCATCAAACCTTTTCCTTTTGGATGAAATTTGAGTGTTGACTTTCAAAAAATGCGCACTCTGAAAAACTTTGTTTCTGAATGCGGGAAAAGTTAAAGTTTTTATAAGGCCTATATCTAAAGCTCCTAAAGGAGCACATGGCTACCTTTGGGATATATGATATGGAACCACTCACCATCATACATATTTCATTTGGGAGAAGCTAGTGTATTCTCTCTTGAAGATATGCTCATATTCAACTCCTAAGAAACTTAGAGTTCCAAAGCTTGAAATCGTCATATATCTATTTCACAAGCTCTGAATGCGGTTTCTGGTATATGGGCATACCCCTGATAGAGTATCGGCCCACCATCAAACCTTTTCCTTTTGGATGAAATTTGAGTGTTGACTTTCAAGAAACGCACAGTTTGAAAAACTTTGTTTCTGAATGCGGGAAAAGTTAAAGTTTTTATAAGGCCTATATCTAAAGCTCCTAAAAAAGCACATGGCTACCTTTGGGATATATGATATGGAACCACTCACCATCATACATATTTCATTTGGGAGCAGCTAGTGTAATATCTCTTGAAGATATGCTCATATTCAACTCCTAAGAAACTTAGAGTTCCAAAGCTTGAAATCGTCTTATATCTATTTCACCAGCTCTGAATGCGGTTTCTGGCTTATGGGCATACCCCTGATAGAGTATCGGCCCACCATCAAACCTTTTCCTTTTGGATGAAATTTGAGTGTGGACTTTCAAGAAACGCACAGTTTGAAAAACTTTGTTTCTGAATGCGGGAAAAGGTAAAGGTTTCATAAAGCCTATATCTAAAGCTCCTAAAGGAGCAGATGACTACCTTTGGGATATATGATATGGAACCACTCACCATCATACATATTTCATTTGGAAGCAGCTAGTGTATTCTCTCTTGAAGATATGCTCATATTCAACTCCTAAGAAACTTAGAGTTCCAAAGCTTGAAACCGTCATATATTTACTTCACAAGCTCTGAATGCGGTTTCTGGCAAATGGGCATACTCCTGATAGAGTATTGGCCCACCATCAAACCTTTTGCTTTTGGATGAAATTTGAGTGTTGACTTTCAAAAAATGCGCACTCTAAAAAACTTTGTTTCTGAATGCGGGAAAAGTTAAAGTTTTTATAAGGCCTATATCTAAAGCTCCTAAAGGAGCACATGGCTACCTTTGGGATATATGATATGGAACCACTCACCATCATACATATTTCATTTGGGAGCAGCTAGTGTAATATCTCTTGAAGATATGCTCATATTCAACTCCTAAGAAACTTAGAGTTCCAAAGCTTGAAATCGTCTTATATCTATTTCACCAGCTCTGAATGCGGTTTCTGGCTTATGGGCATACCCCTGATAGAGTATCGGCCCACCATCAAACCTTTTCCTTTTGGATGAAATTTGAGTGTTGACTTTCAAGAAACGCACAGTGTGAAAAACTTTGTTTCTGAATGCGGGAAAAGGTAAAGGTTTCATAAAGCCTATATCTAAAGCTCCTAAAGGAGCAGATGGCTACCTTTGGGATATATGATATGGAACCACTCACCATCATACATATTTCATTTGGAAGCAGCTAGTGTATTCTCTCTTGAAGATATGCTCATATTCAACTCCTAAGAAACTTAGAGTTCCAAAGCTTGAAATCGTCTTATATCTATTTCACAAGCTCTGAATGCGGTTTCTGGCATATGGGCATACCCCTGATAGAGTATCGGCCCACCATCAAACCTTTTCCTTTTGGATGAAATTTGAGTGTTGACTTTCAATAAAAACGCACAGTTTGAAAAAATTTGTTTCTGAATGCGGGAAAAGTTAAAGTTTTTATAAGGCCTATATCTAAAGCTCCTAAAGGAGCACATGGCTACCTTTGGGATATATGATATGGAACCACTCACCATCATACATATTTCATTTGGGAGCAGCTAGTGTAATATCTCTTGAAGATATGCTCATATTCAACTCCTAAGAAACTTAGAGTTCCAAAGCTTGAAATCGTCTTATATCTATTTCACCAGCTCTGAATGCGGTTTCTGGCTTATGGGCATACCCCTGATAGAGTATCGGCCCACCATCAAACCTTTTCCTTTTGGATGAAATTTGAGTGTTGACTTTCAAGAAACGCACAGTTTGAAAAACTTTGTTTCTGAATGCGGGAAAAGGTAAAGGTTTCATAAAGCCTATATCTAAAGCTCCTAAAGGAGCAGATGGCTACCTTTGGGATATATGATATGGAACCACTCACCATCATACATATTTCATTTGGAAGCAGCTAGTGTATTCTCTCTTGAAGATATGCTCATATTCAACTCCTAAGAAACTTAGAGTTCCAAAGCTTGAAACCGTCATATATTTACTTCACAAGCTCTGAATGCGGTTTCTGGCAAATGGGCATACTCCTGATAGAGTATTGGCCCACCATCAAACCTTTTCCTTTTGGATGAAATTTGAGTGTTGACTTTCAAAAAATGCGCACTCTGAAAAACTTTGTTTCTGAATGCGGGAAAAGTTAAAGTTTTTATAAGGCCTATATCTAAAGCTCCTAAAGGAGCACATGGCTACCTTTGGGATATATGATATGGAACCACTCACCATCATACATATTTCATTTGGGAGAAGCTAGTGTATTCTCTCTTGAAGATATGCTCATATTCAACTCCTAAGAAACTTAGAGTTCCAAAGCTTGAAATCGTCATATATCTATTTCACAAGCTCTGAATGCGGTTTCTGGTATATGGGCATACCCCTGATAGAGTATCGGCCCACCATCAAACCTTTTCCTTTTGGATGAAATTTGAGTGTTGACTTTCAAGAAACGCACAGTTTGAAAAACTTTGTTTCTGAATGCGGGAAAAGTTAAAGTTTTTATAAGGCCTATATCTAAAGCTCCTAAAAAAGCACATGGCTACCTTTGGGATATATGATATGGAACCACTCACCATCATACATATTTCATTTGGGAG
The DNA here is from genome assembly GCF_963514075.1 of Conger conger. Taxonomy (NCBI): domain Eukaryota; kingdom Metazoa; phylum Chordata; class Actinopteri; order Anguilliformes; family Congridae; genus Conger; species Conger conger. The sequence continues at coordinate 64,998,824 of NC_083765.1, read as the reverse complement.
CAGCTAGTGTAATATCTCTTGAAGATATGCTCATATTCAACTCCTAAGAAACTTAGAGTTCCAAAGCTTGAAATCGTCTTATATCTATTTCACCAGCTCTGAATGCGGTTTCTGGCTTATGGGCATACCCCTGATAGAGTATCGGCCCACCATCAAACCTTTTCCTTTTGGATGAAATTTGAGTGTGGACTTTCAAGAAACGCACAGTTTGAAAAACTTTGTTTCTGAATGCGGGAAAAGGTAAAGGTTTCATAAAGCCTATATCTAAAGCTCCTAAAGGAGCAGATGACTACCTTTGGGATATATGATATGGAACCACTCACCATCATACATATTTCATTTGGAAGCAGCTAGTGTATTCTCTCTTGAAGATATGCTCATATTCAACTCCTAAGAAACTTAGAGTTCCAAAGCTTGAAACCGTCATATATTTACTTCACAAGCTCTGAATGCGGTTTCTGGCAAATGGGCATACTCCTGATAGAGTATTGGCCCACCATCAAACCTTTTGCTTTTGGATGAAATTTGAGTGTTGACTTTCAAAAAATGCGCACTCTAAAAAACTTTGTTTCTGAATGCGGGAAAAGTTAAAGTTTTTATAAGGCCTATATCTAAAGCTCCTAAAGGAGCACATGGCTACCTTTGGGATATATGATATGGAACCACTCACCATCATACATATTTCATTTGGGAGCAGCTAGTGTAATATCTCTTGAAGATATGCTCATATTCAACTCCTAAGAAACTTAGAGTTCCAAAGCTTGAAATCGTCTTATATCTATTTCACCAGCTCTGAATGCGGTTTCTGGCTTATGGGCATACCCCTGATAGAGTATCGGCCCACCATCAAACCTTTTCCTTTTGGATGAAATTTGAGTGTTGACTTTCAAGAAACGCACAGTGTGAAAAACTTTGTTTCTGAATGCGGGAAAAGGTAAAGGTTTCATAAAGCCTATATCTAAAGCTCCTAAAGGAGCAGATGGCTACCTTTGGGATATATGATATGGAACCACTCACCATCATACATATTTCATTTGGAAGCAGCTAGTGTATTCTCTCTTGAAGATATGCTCATATTCAACTCCTAAGAAACTTAGAGTTCCAAAGCTTGAAACCGTCATATATTTACTTCACTAGCTCTGAATGCGGTTTCTGGCAAATGGGCATACTCCTGATAGAGTATTTGCCCACCATCAAACCTTTTGCTTTTGGATGAAATTTGAGTGTTGACTTTCAAAAAATGCGCACTCTGAAAAAATTTGTTTCTGAATGCGGGAAAAGTTAAAGTTTTTATAAGGCCTATATCTAAAGCTCCTAAAGGAGCACATGGCTACCTTTGGGATATATGATATGGAACCACTCACCATCATACATATTTCATTTGGGAGCAGCTAGTGTAATATCTCTTGAAGATATGCTCATATTCAACTCCTAAGAAACTTAGAGTTCCAAAGCTTGAAATCGTCTTATATCTATTTCACCAGCTCTGAATGCGGTTTCTGGCTTATGGGCATACCCCTGATAGAGTATCGGCCCACCATCAAACCTTTTCCTTTTGGATGAAATTTGAGTGTTGACTTTCAAGAAACGCACAGTTTGAAAAACTTTGTTTCTGAATGCGGGAAAAGGTAAAGGTTTCATAAAGCCTATATCTAAAGCTCCTAAAGGAGCAGATGGCTACCTTTGGGATATATGATATGGAACCACTCACCATCATACATATTTCATTTGGAAGCAGCTAGTGTATTCTCTCTTGAAGATATGCTCATAGTCAACTCCTAAGAAACTTAGAGTTCCAAAGCTTGAAACCGTCATATATTTACTTCACAAGCTCTGAATGCGGTTTCTGGCAAATGGGCATACTCCTGATAGAGTATTGGCCCACCATCAAACCTTTTGCTTTTGGATGAAATTTGAGTGTTGACTTTCAAAAAATGCGCACTCTAAAAAACTTTGTTTCTGAATGCGGGAAAAGTTAAAGTTTTTATAAGGCCTATATCTAAAGCTCCTAAAGGAGCACATGGCTACCTTTGGGATATATGATATGGAACCACTCACCATCATACATATTTCATTTGGAAGCAGCTAGTGTATTCTCTCTTGAAGATATGCTCATATTCAACTCCTAAGAAACTTAGAGTTCCAAAGCTTGAAACCGTCATATATTTACTTCACTAGCTCTGAATGCGGTTTCTGGCAAATGGGCATACTCCTGATAGAGTATTTGCCCACCATCAAACCTTTTGCTTTTGGATGAAATTTGAGTGTTGACTTTCAAAAAATGCGCACTCTGAAAAACTTTGTTTCTGAATGCGGGAAAAGTTAAAGTTTTTATAAGGCCTATATCTAAAGCTCCTAAAGGAGCACATGGCTACCTTTGGGATATATGATATGGAACCACTCACCATCATACATATTTCATTTGGGAGCAGCTAGTGTAATCTCTCTTGAAGATATGCTCATATTCAACTCCTAAGAAACTTAGAGTTCCAAAGCTTGAAATCGTCTTATATCTATTTCACAAGCTCTGAATGCGGTTTCTGGCATATGGGCATACCCCTGATAGAGTATCGGCCCACCATCAAACCTTTTCCTTTTGGATGAAATTTGAGTGTTGACTTTCAATAAAAACGCACAGTTTGAAAAAATTTGTTTCTGAATGCGGGAAAAGTTAAAGTTTTTATAAGGCCTATATCTAAAGCTCCTAAAGGAGCACATGGCTACCTTTGGGATATATGATATGGAACCACTCACCATCATACATATTTCATTTGGGAGCAGCTAGTGTAATATCTCTTGAAGATATGCTCATATTCAACTCCTAAGAAACTTAGAGTTCCAAAGCTTGAAATCGTCTTATATCTATTTCACCAGCTCTGAATGCGGTTTCTGGCTTATGGGCATACCCCTGATAGAGTATCGGCCCACCATCAAACCTTTTCCTTTTGGATGAAATTTGAGTGTTGACTTTCAAGAAACGCACAGTTTGAAAAACTTTGTTTCTGAATGCGGGAAAAGGTAAAGGTTTCATAAAGCCTATATCTAAAGCTCCTAAAGGAGCAGATGGCTACCTTTGGGATATATGATATGGAACCACTCACCATCATACATATTTCATTTGGAAGCAGCTAGTGTATTCTCTCTTGAAGATATGCTCATATTCAACTCCTAAGAAACTTAGAGTTCCAAAGCTTGAAACCGTCATATATTTACTTCACAAGCTCTGAATGCGGTTTCTGGCAAATGGGCATACTCCTGATAGAGTATTGGCCCACCATCAAACCTTTTCCTTTTGGATGAAATTTGAGTGTTGACTTTCAAAAAATGCGCACTCTGAAAAACTTTGTTTCTGAATGCGGGAAAAGTTAAAGTTTTTATAAGGCCTATATCTAAAGCTCCTAAAGGAGCACATGGCTACCTTTGGGATATATGATATGGAACCACTCACCATCATACATATTTCATTTGGGAGAAGCTAGTGTATTCTCTCTTGAAGATATGCTCATATTCAACTCCTAAGAAACTTAGAGTTCCAAAGCTTGAAATCGTCTTATATCTATTTCACAAGCTCTGAATGCGGTTTCTGGCTTATGGGCATACCCCTGATAGAGTATCGGCCCACCATCAAACCTTTTCCTTTTGGATGAAATTTGAGTGTTGACTTTCAAGAAACGCACAGTTTGAAAAACTTTGTTTCTGAATGCGGGAAAAGGTAAAGGTTTCATAAAGCCTATATCTAAAGCTCCTAAAGGAGCAGATGGCTACCTTTGGGATATATGATATGGAACCACTCACCATCATACATATTTCATTTGGAAGCAGCTAGTGTATTCTCTCTTGAAGATATGCTCATATTCAACTCCTAAGAAACTTAGAGTTCCAAAGCTTGAAATCGTCTTATATCTATTTCACAAGCTCTGAATGCGGTTTCTGGCATATGGGCATACCCCTGATAGAGTATCGGCCCACCATCAAACCTTTTCCTTTTGGATGAAATTTGAGTGTTGACTTTCAATAAAAACGCACAGTTTGAAAAAATTTGTTTCTGAATGCGGGAAAAGTTAAAGTTTTTATAAGGCCTATATCTAAAGCTCCTAAAGGAGCACATGGCTACCTTTGGGATATATGATATGGAACCACTCACCATCATACATATTTCATTTGGGAGCAGCTAGTGTAATATCTCTTGAAGATATGCTCATATTCAACTCCTAAGAAACTTAGAGTTCCAAAGCTTGAAATCGTCTTATATCTATTTCACCAGCTCTGAATGCGGTTTCTGGCTTATGGGCATACCCCTGATAGAGTATCGGCCCACCATCAAACCTTTTCCTTTTGGATGAAATTTGAGTGTTGACTTTCAAGAAACGCACAGTTTGAAAAACTTTGTTTCTGAATGCGGGAAAAGGTAAAGGTTTCATAAAGCCTATATCTAAAGCTCCTAAAGGAGCAGATGGCTACCTTTGGGATATATGATATGGAACCACTCACCATCATACATATTTCATTTGGAAGCAGCTAGTGTATTCTCTCTTGAAGATATGCTCATATTCAACTCCTAAGAAACTTAGAGTTCCAAAGCTTGAAACCGTCATATATTTACTTCACAAGCTCTGAATGCGGTTTCTGGCAAATGGGCATACTCCTGATAGAGTATTGGCCCACCATCAAACCTTTTGCTTTTGGATGAAATTTGAGTGTTGACTTTCAAAAAATGCGCACTCTAAAAAACTTTGTTTCTGAATGCGGGAAAAGTTAAAGTTTTTATAAGGCCTATATCTAAAGCTCCTAAAGGAGCACATGGCTACCTTTGGGATATATGATATGGAACCACTCACCATCATACATATTTCATTTGGAAGCAGCTAGTGTATTCTCTCTTGAAGATATGCTCATATTCAACTCCTAAGAAACTTAGAGTTCCAAAGCTTGAAACCGTCATATATTTACTTCACTAGCTCTGAATGCGGTTTCTGGCAAATGGGCATACTCCTGATAGAGTATTTGCCCACCATCAAACCTTTTGCTTTTGGATGAAATTTGAGTGTTGACTTTCAAAAAATGCGCACTCTGAAAAACTTTGTTTCTGAATGCGGGAAAAGTTAAAGTTTTTATAAGGCCTATATCTAAAGCTCCTAAAGGAGCACATGGCTACCTTTGGGATATATGATATGGAACCACTCACCATCATACATATTTCATTTGGGAGCAGCTAGTGTAATCTCTCTTGAAGATATGCTCATATTCAACTCCTAAGAAACTTAGAGTTCCAAAGCTTGAAATCGTCTTATATCTATTTCACAAGCTCTGAATGCGGTTTCTGGCTTATGGGCATACCCCTGATAGAGTATCGGCCCACCATCAAACCTTTTCCTTTTGGATGAAATTTGAGTGTTGACTTTCAAGAAACGCACAGTTTGAAAAACTTTGTTTCTGAATGCGGGAAAAGGTAAAGGTTTCATAAAGCCTATATCTAAAGCTCCTAAAGGAGCAGATGGCTACCTTTGGGATATATGATATGGAACCACTCACCATCATACATATTTCATTTGGAAGCAGCTAGTGTATTCTCTCTTGAAGATATGCTCATATTCAACTCCTAAGAAACTTAGAGTTCCAAAGCTTGAAATCGTCTTATATCTATTTCACAAGCTCTGAATGCGGTTTCTGGCATATGGGCATACCCCTGATAGAGTATCGGCCCACCATCAAACCTTTTCCTTTTGGATGAAATTTGAGTGTTGACTTTCAATAAAAACGCACAGTTTGAAAAAATTTGTTTCTGAATGCGGGAAAAGTTAAAGTTTTTATAAGGCCTATATCTAAAGCTCCTAAAGGAGCACATGGCTACCTTTGGGATATATGATATGGAACCACTCACCATCATACATATTTCATTTGGGAGCAGCTAGTGTAATATCTCTTGAAGATATGCTCATATTCAACTCCTAAGAAACTTAGAGTTCCAAAGCTTGAAATCGTCTTATATCTATTTCACCAGCTCTGAATGCGGTTTCTGGCTTATGGGCATACCCCTGATAGAGTATCGGCCCACCATCAAACCTTTTCCTTTTGGATGAAATTTGAGTGTTGACTTTCAAGAAACGCACAGTTTGAAAAACTTTGTTTCTGAATGCGGGAAAAGGTAAAGTTTTTATAAGGCCTATATCTAAAGCTCCTAAAGGAGCACATGGCTACCTTTGGGATATATGATATGGAACCACTCACCATCATACATATTTCATTTGGGAGCAGCTAGTGTAATATCTCTTGAAGATATGCTCATATTCAACTCCTAAGAAACTTAGAGTTCCAAAGCTTGAAATCGTCTTATATCTATTTCACCAGCTCTGAATGCGGTTTCTGGCTTATGGGCATACCCCTGATAGAGTATCGGCCCACCATCAAACCTTTTCCTTTTGGATGAAATTTGAGTGTTGACTTTCAAGAAACGCACAGTTTGAAAAACTTTGTTTCTGAATGCGGGAAAAGGTAAAGGTTTCATAAAGCCTATATCTAAAGCTCCTAAAGGAGCAGATGGCTACCTTTGGGATATATGATATGGAACCACTCACCATCATACATATTTCATTTGGAAGCAGCTAGTGTATTCTCTCTTGAAGATATGCTCATATTCAACTCCTAAGAAACTTAGAGTTCCAAAGCTTGAAACCGTCATATATTTACTTCACAAGCTCTGAATGCGGTTTCTGGCAAATGGGCATACTCCTGATAGAGTATTGGCCCACCATCAAACCTTTTCCTTTTGGATGAAATTTGAGTGTTGACTTTCAAAAAATGCGCACTCTGAAAAACTTTGTTTCTGAATGCGGGAAAAGTTAAAGTTTTTATAAGGCCTATATCTAAAGCTCCTAAAGGAGCACATGGCTACCTTTGGGATATATGATATGGAACCACTCACCATCATACATATTTCATTTGGGAGAAGCTAGTGTATTCTCTCTTGAAGATATGCTCATATTCAACTCCTAAGAAACTTAGAGTTCCAAAGCTTGAAATCGTCATATATCTATTTCACAAGCTCTGAATGCGGTTTCTGGTATATGGGCATACCCCTGATAGAGTATCGGCCCACCATCAAACCTTTTCCTTTTGGATGAAATTTGAGTGTTGACTTTCAAGAAACGCACAGTTTGAAAAACTTTGTTTCTGAATGCGGGAAAAGTTAAAGTTTTTATAAGGCCTATATCTAAAGCTCCTAAAAAAGCACATGGCTACCTTTGGGATATATGATATGGAACCACTCACCATCATACATATTTCATTTGGGAGCAGCTAGTGTAATATCTCTTGAAGATATGCTCATATTCAACTCCTAAGAAACTTAGAGTTCCAAAGCTTGAAATCGTCTTATATCTATTTCACCAGCTCTGAATGCGGTTTCTGGCTTATGGGCATACCCCTGATAGAGTATCGGCCCACCATCAAACCTTTTCCTTTTGGATGAAATTTGAGTGTTGACTTTCAAGAAACGCACAGTTTGAAAAACTTTGTTTCTGAATGCGGGAAAAGGTAAAGGTTTCATAAAGCCTATATCTAAAGCTCCTAAAGGAGCAGATGGCTACCTTTGGGATATATGATATGGAACCACTCACCATCATACATATTTCATTTGGAAGCAGCTAGTGTATTCTCTCTTGAAGATATGCTCATATTCAACTCCTAAGAAACTTAGAGTTCCAAAGCTTGAAACCGTCATATATTTACTTCACAAGCTCTGAATGCGGTTTCTGGCAAATGGGCATACTCCTGATAGAGTATTGGCCCACCATCAAACCTTTTGCTTTTGGATGAAATTTGAGTGTTGACTTTCAAAAAATGCGCACTCTAAAAAACTTTGTTTCTGAATGCGGGAAAAGTTAAAGTTTTTATAAGGCCTATATCTAAAGCTCCTAAAGGAGCACATGGCTACCTTTGGGATATATGATATGGAACCACTCACCATCATACATATTTCATTTGGAAGCAGCTAGTGTATTCTCTCTTGAAGATATGCTCATATTCAACTCCTAAGAAACTTAGAGTTCCAAAGCTTGAAACCGTCATATATTTTCTTCACTAGCTCTGAATGCGGTTTCTGGCAAATGGGCATACTCCTGATAGAGTATTTTGCCCACCATCAAACCTTTTGCTTTTGGATGAAATTTGAGTGTTGACTTTCAAAAAATGCGCACTCTGAAAAACTTTGTTTCTGAATGCGGGAAAAGTTAAAGTTTTTATAAGGCCTATATCTAAAGCTCCTAAAGGAGCACATGGCTACCTTTGGGATATATGATATGGAACCACTCACCATCATACATATTTCATTTGGGAGCAGCTAGTGTAATCTCTCTTGAAGATATGCTCATATTCAACTCCTAAGAAACTTAGAGTTCCAAAGCTTGAAATCGTCTTATATCTATTTCACAAGCTCTGAATGCGGTTTCTGGCTTATGGGCATACCCCTGATAGAGTATCGGCCCACCATCAAACCTTTTCCTTTTGGATGAAATTTGAGTGTTGACTTTCAAGAAACGCACAGTTTGAAAAACTTTGTTTCTGAATGCGGGAAAAGGTAAAGGTTTCATAAAGCCTATATCTAAAGCTCCTAAAGGAGCAGATGGCTACCTTTGGGATATATGATATGGAACCACTCACCATCATACATATTTCATTTGGAAGCAGCTAGTGTATTCTCTCTTGAAGATATGCTCATATTCAACTCCTAAGAAACTTAGAGTTCCAAAGCTTGAAATCGTCTTATATCTATTTCACAAGCTCTGAATGCGGTTTCTGGCATATGGGCATACCCCTGATAGAGTATCGGCCCACCATCAAACCTTTTCCTTTTGGATGAAATTTGAGTGTTGACTTTCAATAAAAACGCACAGTTTGAAAAAATTTGTTTCTGAATGCGGGAAAAGTTAAAGTTTTTATAAGGCCTATATCTAAAGCTCCTAAAGGAGCACATGGCTACCTTTGGGATATATGATATGGAACCACTCACCATCATACATATTTCATTTGGGAGCAGCTAGTGTAATATCTCTTGAAGATATGCTCATATTCAACTCCTAAGAAACTTAGAGTTCCAAAGCTTGAAATCGTCTTATATCTATTTCACCAGCTCTGAATGCGGTTTCTGGCTTATGGGCATACCCCTGATAGAGTATCGGCCCACCATCAAACCTTTTCCTTTTGGATGAAATTTGAGTGTTGACTTTCAAGAAACGCACAGTTTGAAAAACTTTGTTTCTGAATGCGGGAAAAGGTAAAGGTTTCATAAAGCCTATATCTAAAGCTCCTAAAGGAGCAGATGGCTACCTTTGGGATATATGATATGGAACCACTCACCATCATACATATTTCATTTGGAAGCAGCTAGTGTATTCTCTCTTGAAGATATGCTCATATTCAACTCCTAAGAAACTTAGAGTTCCAAAGCTTGAAACCGTCATATATTTACTTCACAAGCTCTGAATGCGGTTTCTGGCAAATGGGCATACTCCTGATAGAGTATTGGCCCACCATCAAACCTTTTCCTTTTGGATGAAATTTGAGTGTTGACTTTCAAAAAATGCGCACTCTGAAAAACTTTGTTTCTGAATGCGGGAAAAGTTAAAGTTTTTATAAGGCCTATATCTAAAGCTCCTAAAGGAGCACATGGCTACCTTTGGGATATATGATATGGAACCACTCACCATCATACATATTTCATTTGGGAGAAGCTAGTGTATTCTCTCTTGAAGATATGCTCATATTCAACTCCTAAGAAACTTAGAGTTCCAAAGCTTGAAATCGTCTTATATCTATTTCACAAGCTCTGAATGCGGTTTCTGGCTTATGGGCATACCCCTGATAGAGTATCGGCCCACCATCAAACCTTTTCCTTTTGGATGAAATTTGAGTGTTGACTTTCAAGAAACGCACAGTTTGAAAAACTTTGTTTCTGAATGCGGGAAAAGGTAAAGGTTTCATAAAGCCTATATCTAAAGCTCCTAAAGGAGCAGATGGCTACCTTTGGGATATATGATATGGAACCACTCACCATCATACATATTTCATTTGGAAGCAGCTAGTGTATTCTCTCTTGAAGATATGCTCATATTCAACTCCTAAGAAACTTAGAGTTCCAAAGCTTGAAATCGTCTTATATCTATTTCACAAGCTCTGAATGCGGTTTCTGGCATATGGGCATACCCCTGATAGAGTATCGGCCCACCATCAAACCTTTTCCTTTTGGATGAAATTTGAGTGTTGACTTTCAATAAAAACGCACAGTTTGAAAAAATTTGTTTCTGAATGCGGGAAAAGTTAAAGTTTTTATAAGGCCTATATCTAAAGCTCCTAAAGGAGCACATGGCTACCTTTGGGATAAATGATATGGAACCACTCACCATCATACATATTTCATTTGGGAGCAGCTAGTGTAATATCTCTTGAAGATATGCTCATATTCAACTCCTAAGAAACTTAGAGTTCCAAAGCTTGAAATCGTCTTATATCTATTTCACCAGCTCTGAATGCGGTTTCTGGCTTATGGGCATACCCCTGATAGAGTATCGGCCCACCATCAAACCTTTTCCTTTTGGATGAAATTTGAGTGTTGACTTTCAAGAAACGCACAGTTTGAAAAACTTTGTTTCTGAATGCGGGAAAAGGTAAAGGTTTCATAAAGCCTATATCTAAAGCTCCTAAAGGAGCAGATGGCTACCTTTGGGATATATGATATGGAACCACTCACCATCATACATATTTCATTTGGAAGCAGCTAGTGTATTCTCTCTTGAAGATATGCTCATATTCAACTCCTAAGAAACTTAGAGTTCCAAAGCTTGAAACCGTCATATATTTACTTCACAAGCTCTGAATGCGGTTTCTGGCAAATGGGCATACTCCTGATAGAGTATTGGCCCACCATCAAACCTTTTGCTTTTGGATGAAATTTGAGTGTTGACTTTCAAAAAATGCGCACTCTAAAAAACTTTGTTTCTGAATGCGGGAAAAGTTAAAGTTTTTATAAGGCCTATATCTAAAGCTCCTAAAGGAGCACATGGCTACCTTTGGGATATATGATATGGAACCACTCACCATCATACATATTTCATTTGGAAGCAGCTAGTGTATTCTCTCTTGAAGATATGCTCATATTCAACTCCTAAGAAACTTAGAGTTCCAAAGCTTGAAACCGTCATATATTTACTTCACTAGCTCTGAATGCGGTTTCTGGCAAATGGGCATACTCCTGATAGAGTATTTGCCCACCATCAAACCTTTTGCTTTTGGATGAAATTTGAGTGTTGACTTTCAAAAAATGCGCACTCTGAAAAACTTTGTTTCTGAATGCGGGAAAAGTTAAAGTTTTTATAAGGCCTATATCTAAAGCTCCTAAAGGAGCACATGGCTACCTTTGGGATATATGATATGGAACCACTCACCATCATACATATTTCATTTGGGAGCAGCTAGTGTAATCTCTCTTGAAGATATGCTCATATTCAACTCCTAAGAAACTTAGAGTTCCAAAGCTTGAAATCGTCTTATATCTATTTCACAAGCTCTGAATGCGGTTTCTGGCTTATGGGCATACCCCTGATAGAGTATCGGCCCACCATCAAACCTTTTCCTTTTGGATGAAATTTGAGTGTTGACTTTCAAGAAACGCACAGTTTGAAAAACTTTGTTTCTGAATGCGGGAAAAGGTAAAGGTTTCATAAAGCCTATATCTAAAGCTCCTAAAGGAGCAGATGGCTACCTTTGGGATATATGATATGGAACCACTCACCATCATACATATTTCATTTGGAAGCAGCTAGTGTATTCTCTCTTGAAGATATGCTCATATTCAACTCCTAAGAAACTTAGAGTTCCAAAGCTTGAAATCGTCTTATATCTATTTCACAAGCTCTGAATGCGGTTTCTGGCATATGGGCATACCCCTGATAGAGTATCGGCCCACCATCAAACCTTTTCCTTTTGGATGAAATTTGAGTGTTGACTTTCAATAAAAACGCACAGTTTGAAAAAATTTGTTTCTGAATGCGGGAAAAGTTAAAGTTTTTATAAGGCCTATATCTAAAGCTCCTAAAGGAGCACATGGCTACCTTTGGGATATATGATATGGAACCACTCACCATCATACATATTTCATTTGGGAGCAGCTAGTGTAATATCTCTTGAAGATATGCTCATATTCAACTCCTAAGAAACTTAGAGTTCCAAAGCTTGAAATCGTCTTATATCTATTTCACCAGCTCTGAATGCGGTTTCTGGCTTATGGGCATACCCCTGATAGAGTATTTGCCCACCATCAAACCTTTTGCTTTTGGATGAAATTTGAGTGTTGACTTTCAAAAAATGCGCACTCTGAAAAACTTTGTTTCTGAATGCGGGAAAAGTTAAAGTTTTTATAAGGCCTATATCTAAAGCTCCTAAAGGAGCACATGGCTACCTTTGGGATATATGATATGGAACCACTCACCATCATACATATTTCATTTGGGAGCAGCTAGTGTAATCTCTCTTGAAGATATGCTCATATTCAACTCCTAAGAAACTTAGAGTTCCAAAGCTTGAAATCGTCTTATATCTATTTCACAAGCTCTGAATGCGGTTTCTGGCTTATGGGCATACCCCTGATAGAGTATCGGCCCACCATCAAACCTTTTCCTTTTGGATGAAATTTGAGTGTTGACTTTCAAGAAACGCACAGTTTGAAAAACTTTGTTTCTGAATGCGGGAAAAGGTAAAGGTTTCATAAAGCCTATATCTAAAGCTCCTAAAGGAGCAGATGGCTACCTTTGGGATATATGATATGGAACCACTCACCATCATACATATTTCATTTGGAAGCAGCTAGTGTATTCTCTCTTGAAGATATGCTCATATTCAACTCCTAAGAAACTTAGAGTTCCAAAGCTTGAAATCGTCTTATATCTATTTCACAAGCTCTGAATGCGGTTTCTGGCATATGGGCATACCCCTGATAGAGTATCGGCCCACCATCAAACCTTTTCCTTTTGGATGAAATTTGAGTGTTGACTTTCAATAAAAACGCACAGTTTGAAAAAATTTGTTTCTGAATGCGGGAAAAGTTAAAGTTTTTATAAGGCCTATATCTAAAGCTCCTAAAGGAGCACATGGCTACCTTTGGGATATATGATATGGAACCACTCACCATCATACATATTTCATTTGGGAGCAGCTAGTGTAATATCTCTTGAAGATATGCTCATATTCAACTCCTAAGAAACTTAGAGTTCCAAAGCTTGAAATCGTCTTATATCTATTTCACCAGCTCTGAATGCGGTTTCTGGCTTATGGGCATACCCCTGATAGAGTATCGGCCCACCATCAAACCTTTTCCTTTTGGATGAAATTTGAGTGTTGACTTTCAAGAAACGCACAGTTTGAAAAACTTTGTTTCTGAATGCGGGAAAAGGTAAAGTTTTTATAAGGCCTATATCTAAAGCTCCTAAAGGAGCACATGGCTACCTTTGGGATATATGATATGGAACCACTCACCATCATACATATTTCATTTGGGAGCAGCTAGTGTAATATCTCTTGAAGATATGCTCATATTCAACTCCTAAGAAACTTAGAGTTCCAAAGCTTGAAATCGTCTTATATCTATTTCACCAGCTCTGAATGCGGTTTCTGGCTTATGGGCATACCCCTGATAGAGTATCGGCCCACCATCAAACCTTTTCCTTTTGGATGAAATTTGAGTGTTGACTTTCAAGAAACGCACAGTTTGAAAAACTTTGTTTCTGAATGCGGGAAAAGGTAAAGGTTTCATAAAGCCTATATCTAAAGCTCCTAAAGGAGCAGATGGCTACCTTTGGGATATATGATATGGAACCACTCACCATCATACATATTTCATTTGGAAGCAGCTAGTGTATTCTCTCTTGAAGATATGCTCATATTCAACTCCTAAGAAACTTAGAGTTCCAAAGCTTGAAACCGTCATATATTTACTTCACAAGCTCTGAATGCGGTTTCTGGCAAATGGGCATACTCCTGATAGAGTATTGGCCCACCATCAAACCTTTTCCTTTTGGATGAAATTTGAGTGTTGACTTTCAAAAAATGCGCACTCTGAAAAACTTTGTTTCTGAATGCGGGAAAAGTTAAAGTTTTTATAAGGCCTATATCTAAAGCTCCTAAAGGAGCACATGGCTACCTTTGGGATATATGATATGGAACCACTCACCATCATACATATTTCATTTGGGAGAAGCTAGTGTATTCTCTCTTGAAGATATGCTCATATTCAACTCCTAAGAAACTTAGAGTTCCAAAGCTTGAAATCGTCATATATCTATTTCACAAGCTCTGAATGCGGTTTCTGGTATATGGGCATACCCCTGATAGAGTATCGGCCCACCATCAAACCTTTTCCTTTTGGATGAAATTTGAGTGTTGACTTTCAAGAAACGCACAGTTTGAAAAACTTTGTTTCTGAATGCGGGAAAAGTTAAAGTTTTTATAAGGCCTATATCTAAAGCTCCTAAAAAAGCACATGGCTACCTTTGGGATATATGATATGGAACCACTCACCATCATACATATTTCATTTGGGAGCAGCTAGTGTAATATCTCTTGAAGATATGCTCATATTCAACTCCTAAGAAACTTAGAGTTCCAAAGCTTGAAATCGTCTTATATCTATTTCACCAGCTCTGAATGCGGTTTCTGGCTTATGGGCATACCCCTGATAGAGTATCGGCCCACCATCAAACCTTTTCCTTTTGGATGAAATTTGAGTGTTGACTTTCAAGAAACGCACAGTTTGAAAAACTTTGTTTCTGAATGCGGGAAAAGGTAAAGGTTTCATAAAGCCTATATCTAAAGCTCCTAAAGGAGCAGATGGCTACCTTTGGGATATATGATATGGAACCACTCACCATCATACATATTTCATTTGGAAGCAGCTAGTGTATTCTCTCTTGAAGATATGCTCATATTCAACTCCTAAGAAACTTAGAGTTCCAAAGCTTGAAACCGTCATATATTTACTTCACAAGCTCTGAATGCGGTTTCTGGCAAATGGGCATACTCCTGATAGAGTATTGGCCCACCATCAAACCTTTTGCTTTTGGATGAAATTTGAGTGTTGACTTTCAAAAAATGCGCACTCTAAAAAACTTTGTTTCTGAATGCGGGAAAAGTTAAAGTTTTTATAAGGCCTATATCTAAAGCTCCTAAAGGAGCACATGGCTACCTTTGGGATATATGATATGGAACCACTCACCATCATACATATTTCATTTGGAAGCAGCTAGTGTATTCTCTCTTGAAGATATGCTCATATTCAACTCCTAAGAAACTTAGAGTTCCAAAGCTTGAAACCGTCATATATTTACTTCACTAGCTCTGAATGCGGTTTCTGGCAAATGGGCATACTCCTGATAGAGTATTTGCCCACCATCAAACCTTTTGCTTTTGGATGAAATTTGAGTGTTGACTTTCAAAAAATGCGCACTCTGAAAAACTTTGTTTCTGAATGCGGGAAAAGTTAAAGTTTTTATAAGGCCTATATCTAAAGCTCCTAAAGGAGCACATGGCTACCTTTGGGATATATGATATGGAACCACTCACCATCATACATATTTCATTTGGGAGCAGCTAGTGTAATCTCTCTTGAAGATATGCTCATATTCAACTCCTAAGAAACTTAGAGTTCCAAAGCTTGAAATCGTCTTATATCTATTTCACAAGCTCTGAATGCGGTTTCTGGCTTATGGGCATACCCCTGATAGAGTATCGGCCCACCATCAAACCTTTTCCTTTTGGATGAAATTTGAGTGTTGACTTTCAAGAAACGCACAGTTTGAAAAACTTTGTTTCTGAATGCGGGAAAAGGTAAAGGTTTCATAAAGCCTATATCTAAAGCTCCTAAAGGAGCAGATGGCTACCTTTGGGATATATGATATGGAACCACTCACCATCATACATATTTCATTTGGAAGCAGCTAGTGTATTCTCTCTTGAAGATATGCTCATATTCAACTCCTAAGAAACTTAGAGTTCCAAAGCTTGAAATCGTCTTATATCTATTTCACAAGCTCTGAATGCGGTTTCTGGCATATGGGCATACCCCTGATAGAGTATCGGCCCACCATCAAACCTTTTCCTTTTGGATGAAATTTGAGTGTTGACTTTCAATAAAAACGCACAGTTTGAAAAAATTTGTTTCTGAATGCGGGAAAAGTTAAAGTTTTTATAAGGCCTATATCTAAAGCTCCTAAAGGAGCACATGGCTACCTTTGGGATATATGATATGGAACCACTCACCATCATACATATTTCATTTGGGAGCAGCTAGTGTAATATCTCTTGAAGATATGCTCATATTCAACTCCTAAGAAACTTAGAGTTCCAAAGCTTGAAATCGTCTTATATCTATTTCACCAGCTCTGAATGCGGTTTCTGGCTTATGGGCATACCCCTGATAGAGTATCGGCCCACCATCAAACCTTTTCCTTTTGGATGAAATTTGAGTGTTGACTTTCAAGAAACGCACAGTTTGAAAAACTTTGTTTCTGAATGCGGGAAAAGGTAAAGGTTTCATAAAGCCTATATCTAAAGCTCCTAAAGGAGCAGATGGCTACCTTTGGGATATATGATATGGAACCACTCACCATCATACATATTTCATTTGGAAGCAGCTAGTGTATTCTCTCTTGAAGATATGCTCATATTCAACTCCTAAGAAACTTAGAGTTCCAAAGCTTGAAACCGTCATATATTTACTTCACAAGCTCTGAATGCGGTTTCTGGCAAATGGGCATACTCCTGATAGAGTATTGGCCCACCATCAAACCTTTTCCTTTTGGATGAAATTTGAGTGTTGACTTTCAAAAAATGCGCACTCTAAAAAACTTTGTTTCTGAATGCGGGAAAAGTTAAAGTTTTTATAAGGCCTATATCTAAAGCTCCTAAAGGAGCACATGGCTACCTTTGGGATATATGATATGGAACCACTCACCATCATACATATTTCATTTGGGAGAAGCTAGTGTATTCTCTCTTGAAGATATGCTCATATTCAACTCCTAAGAAACTTAGAGTTCCAAAGCTTGAAATCGTCATATATCTATTTCACAAGCTCTGAATGCGGTTTCTGGTATATGGGCATACCCCTGATAGAGTATCGGCCCACCATCAAACCTTTTCCTTTTGGATGAAATTTGAGTGTTGACTTTCAAGAAACGCACAGTTTGAAAAACTTTGTTTCTGAATGCGGGAAAAGTTAAAGTTTTTATAAGGCCTATATCTAAAGCTCCTAAAAAAGCACATGGCTACCTTTGGGATATATGATATGGAACCACTCACCATCATACATATTTCATTTGGGAGCAGCTAGTGTAATATCTCTTGAAGATATGCTCATATTCAACTCCTAAGAAACTTAGAGTTCCAAAGCTTGAAATCGTCTTATATCTATTTCACCAGCTCTGAATGCGGTTTCTGGCTTATGGGCATACCCCTGATAGAGTATCGGCCCACCATCAAACCTTTTCCTTTTGGATGAAATTTGAGTGTTGACTTTCAAGAAACGCACAGTTTGAAAAACTTTGTTTCTGAATGCGGGAAAAGGTAAAGGTTTCATAAAGCCTATATCTAAAGCTCCTAAAGGAGCAGATGGCTACCTTTGGGATATATGATATGGAACCACTCACCATCATACATATTTCATTTGGAAGCAGCTAGTGTATTCTCTCTTGAAGATATGCTCATATTCAACTCCTAAGAAACTTAGAGTTCCAAAGCTTGAAACCGTCATATATTTACTTCACAAGCTCTGAATGCGGTTTCTGGCAAATGGGCATACTCCTGATAGAGTATTGGCCCACCATCAAACCTTTTGCTTTTGGATGAAATTTGAGTGTTGACTTTCAAAAAATGCGCACTCTAAAAAACTTTGTTTCTGAATGCGGGAAAAGTTAAAGTTTTTATAAGGCCTATATCTAAAGCTCCTAAAGGAGCACATGGCTACCTTTGGGATATATGATATGGAACCACTCACCATCATACATATTTCATTTGGAAGCAGCTAGTGTATTCTCTCTTGAAGATATGCTCATATTCAACTCCTAAGAAACTTAGAGTTCCAAAGCTTGAAACCGTCATATATTTACTTCACTAGCTCTGAATGCGGTTTCTGGCAAATGGGCATACTCCTGATAGAGTATTTGCCCACCATCAAACCTTTTGCTTTTGGATGAAATTTGAGTGTTGACTTTCAAAAAATGCGCACTCTGAAAAACTTTGTTTCTGAATGCGGGAAAAGTTAAAGTTTTTATAAGGCCTATATCTAAAGCTCCTAAAGGAGCACATGGCTACCTTTGGGATATATGATATGGAACCACTCACCATCATACATATTTCATTTGGGAGCAGCTAGTGTAATCTCTCTTGAAGATATGCTCATATTCAACTCCTAAGAAACTTAGAGTTCCAAAGCTTGAAATCGTCTTATATCTATTTCACAAGCTCTGAATGCGGTTTCTGGCTTATGGGCATACCCCTGATAGAGTATCGGCCCACCATCAAACCTTTTCCTTTTGGATGAAATTTGAGTGTTGACTTTCAAGAAACGCACAGTTTGAAAAACTTTGTTTCTGAATGCGGGAAAAGGTAAAGGTTTCATAAAGCCTATATCTAAAGCTCCTAAAGGAGCAGATGGCTACCTTTGGGATATATGATATGGAACCACTCACCATCATACATATTTCATTTGGAAGCAGCTAGTGTATTCTCTCTTGAAGATATGCTCATATTCAACTCCTAAGAAACTTAGAGTTCCAAAGCTTGAAATCGTCTTATATCTATTTCACAAGCTCTGAATGCGGTTTCTGGCATATGGGCATACCCCTGATAGAGTATCGGCCCACCATCAAACCTTTTCCTTTTGGATGAAATTTGAGTGTTGACTTTCAATAAAAACGCACAGTTTGAAAAAATTTGTTTCTGAATGCGGGAAAAGTTAAAGTTTTTATAAGGCCTATATCTAAAGCTCCTAAAGGAGCACATGGCTACCTTTGGGATATATGATATGGAACCACTCACCATCATACATATTTCATTTGGGAGCAGCTAGTGTAATATCTCTTGAAGATATGCTCATATTCAACTCCTAAGAAACTTAGAGTTCCAAAGCTTGAAATCGTCTTATATCTATTTCACCAGCTCTGAATGCGGTTTCTGGCTTATGGGCATACCCCTGATAGAGTATCGGCCCACCATCAAACCTTTTCCTTTTGGATGAAATTTGAGTGTTGACTTTCAAGAAACGCACAGTTTGAAAAACTTTGTTTCTGAATGCGGGAAAAGGTAAAGGTTTCATAAAGCCTATATCTAAAGCTCCTAAAGGAGCAGATGGCTACCTTTGGGATATATGATATGGAACCACTCACCATCATACATATTTCATTTGGAAGCAGCTAGTGTATTCTCTCTTGAAGATATGCTCATATTCAACTCCTAAGAAACTTAGAGTTCCAAAGCTTGAAACCGTCATATATTTACTTCACAAGCTCTGAATGCGGTTTCTGGCAAATGGGCATACTCCTGATAGAGTATTGGCCCACCATCAAACCTTTTGCTTTTGGATGAAATTTGAGTGTTGACTTTCAAAAAATGCGCACTCTAAAAAACTTTGTTTCTGAATGCGGGAAAAGTTAAAGTTTTTATAAGGCCTATATCTAAAGCTCCTAAAGGAGCACATGGCTACCTTTGGGATATATGATATGGAACCACTCACCATCATACATATTTCATTTGGGAGCAGCTAGTGTAATATCTCTTGAAGATATGCTCATATTCAACTCCTAAGAAACTTAGAGTTCCAAAGCTTGAAATCGTCTTATATCTATTTCACCAGCTCTGAATGCGGTTTCTGGCTTATGGGCATACCCCTGATAGAGTATCGGCCCACCATCAAACCTTTTCCTTTTGGATGAAATTTGAGTGTTGACTTTCAAGAAACGCACAGTTTGAAAAACTTTGTTTCTGAATGCGGGAAAAGGTAAAGGTTTCATAAAGCCTATATCTAAAGCTCCTAAAGGAGCAGATGGCTACCTTTGGGATATATGATATGGAACCACTCACCATCATACATATTTCATTTGGAAGCAGCTAGTGTATTCTCTCTTGAAGATATGCTCATATTCAACTCCTAAGAAACTTAGAGTTCCAAAGCTTGAAACCGTCATATATTTACTTCACAAGCTCTGAATGCGGTTTCTGGCAAATGGGCATACTCCTGATAGAGTATTGGCCCACCATCAAACCTTTTGCTTTTGGATGAAATTTGAGTGTTGACTTTCAAAAAATGCGCACTCTAAAAAACTTTGTTTCTGAATGCGGGAAAAGTTAAAGTTTTTATAAGGCCTATATCTAAAGCTCCTAAAGGAGCACATGGCTACCTTTGGGATATATGATATGGAACCACTCACCATCATACATATTTCATTTGGGAGCAGCTAGTGTAATATCTCTTGAAGATATGCTCATATTCAACTCCTAAGAAACTTAGAGTTCCAAAGCTTGAAATCGTCTTATATCTATTTCACCAGCTCTGAATGCGGTTTCTGGCTTATGGGCATACCCCTGATAGAGTATCGGCCCACCATCAAACCTTTTCCTTTTGGATGAAATTTGAGTGTTGACTTTCAAGAAACGCACAGTGTGAAAAACTTTGTTTCTGAATGCGGGAAATGGTAAAGGTTTCATAAAGCCTATATCTAAAGCTCCTAAAGGAGCAGATGGCTACCTTTGGGATATATGATATGGAACCACTCACCATCATACATATTTCATTTGGAAGCAGCTAGTGTATTCTCTCTTGAAGATATGCTCATATTCAACTCCTAAGAAACTTAGAGTTCCAAAGCTTGAAATCGTCATATATCTATTTCACAAGCTCTGAATGCGGTTTCTGGTATATGGGCATACCCCTGATAGAGTATCGGCCCACCATCAAACCTTTTCCTTTTGGATGAAATTTGAGTGTTGACTTTCAAGAAACGCACAGTTTGAAAAACTTTGTTTCTGAATGCGGGAAAAAGTAAAGGTTTCATAAAGCCTATATCTAAAGCTCCTAAAGGAGCAGATGGCTACCTTTGGGATATATGATATGGAACCGCTCACCATCATACATATTTCATTTGGAAGCAGCTAGTGTATTCTCTCTTGAAGATATGCTCATATTCAACTCCTAAGAAACTTAGAGTTCCAAAGCTTGAAACCGTCATATATTTACTTCACAAGCTCTGAATGCGGTTTCTGGCAAATGGGCATACTCCTGATAGAGTATTGGCCCACCATCAAACCTTTTGCTTTTGGATGAAATTTGAGTGTTGACTTTCAAAAAATGCGCACTCTGAAAAACTTTGTTTCAGAATGCGGGAAAAGTTAAAGTTTTTATAAGGCCTATATCTAAAGCTCCTAAAGGAGCACATGGCTACCTTTGGGATATATGATATGGAACCACTCACCATCATACATATTTCATTTGGGAGCAGCTAGTGTAATATCTCTTGAAGATATGCTCATATTCAACTCCTAAGAAACTTAGAGTTCCAAAGCTTGAAATCGTCTTATATCTATTTCACCAGCTCTGAATGCGGTTTCTGGCTTATGGGCATACCCCTGATAGAGTATCGGCCCACCATCAAACCTTTTCCTTTTGGATGAAATTTGAGTGTTGACTTTCAAGAAACGCACAGTGTGAAAAACTTTGTTTCTGAATGCGGGAAAAGGTAAAGGTTTCATAAAGCCTATATCTAAAGCTCCTAAAGGAGCAGATGGCTACCTTTGGGATATATGATATGGAACCACTCACCATCATACATATTTCATTTGGAAGCAGCTAGTGTATTCTCTCTTGAAGATATGCTCATATTCAACTCCTAAGAAACTTAGAGTTCCAAAGCTTGAAACCGTCATATATTTACTTCACAAGCTCTGAATGCGGTTTCTGGCAAATGGGCATACTCCTGATAGAGTATTGGCCCACCATCAAACCTTTTGCTTTTGGATGAAATTTGAGTGTTGACTTTCAAAAAATGCGCACTCTAAAAAACTTTGTTTCTGAATGCGGGAAAAGTTAAAGTTTTTATAAGGCCTATATCTAAAGCTCCTAAAGGAGCACATGGCTACCTTTGGGATATATGATATGGAACCACTCACCATCATACATATTTCATTTGGGAGCAGCTAGTGTAATCTCTCTTGAAGATATGCTCATATTCAACTCCTAAGAAACTTAGAGTTCCAAAGCTTGAAATCGTCTTATATCTATTTCACCAGCTCTGAATGCGGTTTCTGGCTTATGGGCATACCCCTGATAGAGTATCGGCCCACCATCAAACCTTTTCCTTTTGGATGAAATTTGAGTGTTGACTTTCAAGAAACGCACAGTTTGAAAAACTTTGTTTCTGAATGCGGGAAAAGGTAAAGGTTTCATAAAGCCTATATCTAAAGCTCCTAAAGGAGCAGATGGCTACCTTTGGGATATATGATATGGAACCACTCACCATCATACATATTTCATTTGGAAGCAGCTAGTGTATTCTCTCTTGAAGATATGCTCATATTCAACTCCTAAGAAACTTAGAGTTCCAAAGCTTGAAACCGTCATATATTTACTTCACAAGCTCTGAATGCGGTTTCTGGCAAATGGGCATACTCCTGATAGAGTATTGGCCCACCATCAAACCTTTTGCTTTTGGATGAAATTTGAGTGTTGACTTTCAAAAAATGCGCACTCTAAAAAACTTTGTTTCTGAATGCGGGAAAAGTTAAAGTTTTTATAAGGCCTATATCTAAAGCTCCTAAAGGAGCACATGGCTACCTTTGGGATATATGATATGGAACCACTCACCATCATACATATTTCATTTGGAAGCAGCTAGTGTATTCTCTCTTGAAGATATGCTCATATTCAACTCCTAAGAAACTTAGAGTTCCAAAGCTTGAAACCGTCATATATTTACTTCACTAGCTCTGAATGCGGTTTCTGGCAAATGGGCATACTCCTGATAGAGTATTTGCCCACCATCAAACCTTTTGCTTTTGGATGAAATTTGAGTGTTGACTTTCAAAAAATGCGCACTCTGAAAAACTTTGTTTCTGAATGCGGGAAAAGTTAAAGTTTTTATAAGGCCTATATCTAAAGCTCCTAAAGGAGCACATGGCTACCTTTGGGATATATGATATGGAACCACTCACCATCATACATATTTCATTTGGGAGCAGCTAGTGTAATCTCTCTTGAAGATATGCTCATATTCAACTCCTAAGAAACTTAGAGTTCCAAAGCTTGAAATCGTCTTATATCTATTTCACAAGCTCTGAATGCGGTTTCTGGCTTATGGGCATACCCCTGATAGAGTATCGGCCCACCATCAAACCTTTTCCTTTTGGATGAAATTTGAGTGTTGACTTTCAAGAAACGCACAGTTTGAAAAACTTTGTTTCTGAATGCGGGAAAAGGTAAAGGTTTCATAAAGCCTATATCTAAAGCTCCTAAAGGAGCAGATGGCTACCTTTGGGATATATGATATGGAACCACTCACCATCATACATATTTCATTTGGAAGCAGCTAGTGTATTCTCTCTTGAAGATATGCTCATATTCAACTCCTAAGAAACTTAGAGTTCCAAAGCTTGAAATCGTCTTATATCTATTTCACAAGCTCTGAATGCGGTTTCTGGCATATGGGCATACCCCTGATAGAGTATCGGCCCACCATCAAACCTTTTCCTTTTGGATGAAATTTGAGTGTTGACTTTCAATAAAAACGCACAGTTTGAAAAAATTTGTTTCTGAATGCGGGAAAAGTTAAAGTTTTTATAAGGCCTATATCTAAAGCTCCTAAAGGAGCACATGGCTACCTTTGGGATATATGATATGGAACCACTCACCATCATACATATTTCATTTGGGAGCAGCTAGTGTAATATCTCTTGAAGATATGCTCATATTCAACTCCTAAGAAACTTAGAGTTCCAAAGCTTGAAATCGTCTTATATCTATTTCACCAGCTCTGAATGCGGTTTCTGGCTTATGGGCATACCCCTGATAGAGTATCGGCCCACCATCAAACCTTTTCCTTTTGGATGAAATTTGAGTGTTGACTTTCAAGAAACGCACAGTTTGAAAAACTTTGTTTCTGAATGCGGGAAAAGGTAAAGGTTTCATAAAGCCTATATCTAAAGCTCCTAAAGGAGCAGATGGCTACCTTTGGGATAAATGATATGGAACCACTCACCATCATACATATTTCATTTGGAAGCAGCTAGTGTATTCTCTCTTGAAGATATGCTCATATTCAACTCCTAAGAAGCTTAGAGTTCCAAAGCTTGAAACCGTCATATATTTACTTCACAAGCTCTGAATGCGGTTTCTGGCAAATGGGCATACTCCTGATAGAGTATTGGCCCACCATCAAACCTTTTCCTTTTGGATGAAATTTGAGTGTTGACTTTCAAAAAATGCGCACTCTGAAAAACTTTGTTTCTGAATGCGGGAAAAGTTAAAGTTTTTATAAGGCCTATATCTAAAGCTCCTAAAGGAGCACATGGCTACCTTTGGGATATATGATATGGAACCACTCACCATCATACATATTTCATTTGGAAGCAGCTAGTGTATTCTCTCTTGAAGATATGCTCATATTCAACTCCTAAGAAACTTAGAGTTCCAAAGCTTGAAATCGTCTTATATCTATTTCACAAGCTCTGAATGCGGTTTCTGGCATATGGGCATACCCCTGATAGAGTATCGGCCCACCATCAAACCTTTTCCTTTTGGATGAAATTTGAGTGTTGACTTTCAATAAAAACGCACAGTTTGAAAAAATTTGTTTCTGAATGCGGGAAAAGTTAAAGTTTTTATAAGGCCTATATCTAAAGCTCCTAAAGGAGCACATGGCTACCTTTGGGATATATGATATGGAACCACTCACCATCATACATATTTCATTTGGGAGCAGCTAGTGTAATATCTCTTGAAGATATGCTCATATTCAACTCCTAAGAAACTTAGAGTTCCAAAGCTTGAAATCGTCTTATATCTATTTCACCAGCTCTGAATGCGGTTTCTGGCTTATGGGCATACCCCTGATAGAGTATCGGCCCACCATCAAACCTTTTCCTTTTGGATGAAATTTGAGTGTTGACTTTCAAGAAACGCACAGTTTGAAAAACTTTGTTTCTGAATGCGGGAAAAGGTAAAGGTTTCATAAAGCCTATATCTAAAGCTCCTAAAGGAGCAGATGGCTACCTTTGGGATAAATGATATGGAACCACTCACCATCATACATATTTCATTTGGAAGCAGCTAGTGTATTCTCTCTTGAAGATATGCTCATATTCAACTCCTAAGAAACTTAGAGTTCCAAAGCTTGAAACCGTCATATATTTACTTCACAAGCTCTGAATGCGGTTTCTGGCAAATGGGCATACTCCTGATAGAGTATTGGGCCCACCATCAAACCTTTTCCTTTTGGATGAAATTTGAGTGTTGACTTTCAAAAAATGCGCACTCTGAAAAACTTTGTTTCTGAATGCGGGAAAAGTTAAAGTTTTTATAAGGCCTATATCTAAAGCTCCTAAAGGAGCACATGGCTACCTTTGGGATATATGATATGGAACCACTCACCATCATACATATTTCATTTGGGAGCAGCTAGTGTATTCTCTCTTGAAGATATGCTCATATTCAACTCCTAAGAAACTTAGAGTTCCAAAGCTTGAAATCGTCATATATCTATTTCACAAGCTCTGAATGCGGTTTCTGGTATATGGGCATACCCCTGATAGAGTATCGGCCCACCATCAAACCTTTTCCTTTTGGATGAAATTTGAGTGTTGACTTTCAAGAAACGCACAGTTTGAAAAACTTTGTTTCTGAATGCGGGAAAAGGTAAAGGTTTCATAAAGCCTATATCTAAAGCTCCTAAAGGAGCAGATGACTACCTTTGGGATATATGATATGGAACCACTCACCATCATACATATTTCATTTGGAAGCAGCTAGTGTATTCTCTCTTGAAGATATGCTCATATTCAACTCCTAAGAAACTTAGAGTTCCAAAGCTTGAAACCGTCATATATTTACTTCACAAGCTCTGAATGTGGTTTCTGGCAAATGGGCATACTCCTGATAGAGTATTGGCCCACCATCAAACCTTTTGCTTTTGGATGAAATTTGAGTGTTGACTTTCAAAAAATGCGCACTCTAAAAAACTTTGTTTCTGAATGCGGGAAAAGTTAAAGTTTTTATAAGGCCTATATCTAAAGCTCCTAAAGGAGCACATGGCTACCTTTGGGATATATGATATGGAACCACTCACCATCATACATATTTCATTTGGGAGCAGCTAGTGTAATATCTCTTGAAGATATGCTCATATTCAACTCCTAAGAAACTTAGAGTTCCAAAGCTTGAAATCGTCTTATGTCTATTTCACCAGCTCTGAATGCGGTTTCTGGCTTATGGGCATACCCCTGATAGAGTATCGGCCCACCATCAAACCTTTTCCTTTTGGATGAAATTTGAGTGTTGACTTTCAAGAAACGCACAGTGTGAAAAACTTTGTTTCTGAATGCGGGAAAAGGTAAAGGTTTCATAAAGCCTATATCTAAAGCTCCTAAAGGAGCAGATGGCTACCTTTGGGATATATGATATGGAACCACTCACCATCATACATATTTCATTTGGAAGCAGCTAGTGTATTCTCTCTTGAAGATATGCTCATATTCAACTCCTAAGAAACTTAGAGTTCCAAAGCTTGAAACCGTCATATATTTACTTCACTAGCTCTGAATGCGGTTTCTGGCAAATGGGCATACTCCTGATAGAGTATTTGCCCACCATCAAACCTTTTGCTTTTGGATGAAATTTGAGTGTTGACTTTCAAAAAATGCGCACTCTGAAAAACTTTGTTTCTGAATGCGGGAAAAGTTAAAGTTTTTATAAGGCCTATATCTAAAGCTCCTAAAGGAGCACATGGCTACCTTTGGGATATATGATATGGAACCACTCACCATCATACATATTTCATTTGGGAGCAGCTAGTGTAATCTCTCTTGAAGATATGCTCATATTCAACTCCTAAGAAACTTAGAGTTCCAAAGCTTGAAATCGTCTTATATCTATTTCACAAGCTCTGAATGCGGTTTCTGGCTTATGGGCATACCCCTGATAGAGTATCGGCCCACCATCAAACCTTTTCCTTTTGGATGAAATTTGAGTGTTGACTTTCAAGAAACGCACAGTTTGAAAAACTTTGTTTCTGAATGCGGGAAAAGGTAAAGGTTTCATAAAGCCTATATCTAAAGCTCCTAAAGGAGCAGATGGCTACCTTTGGGATATATGATATGGAACCACTCACCATCATACATATTTCATTTGGAAGCAGCTAGTGTATTCTCTCTTGAAGATATGCTCATATTCAACTCCTAAGAAACTTAGAGTTCCAAAGCTTGAAATCGTCTTATATCTATTTCACAAGCTCTGAATGCGGTTTCTGGCATATGGGCATACCCCTGATAGAGTATCGGCCCACCATCAAACCTTTTCCTTTTGGATGAAATTTGAGTGTTGACTTTCAATAAAAACGCACAGTTTGAAAAAATTTGTTTCTGAATGCGGGAAAAGTTAAAGTTTTTATAAGGCCTATATCTAAAGCTCCTAAAGGAGCACATGGCTACCTTTGGGATATATGATATGGAACCACTCACCATCATACATATTTCATTTGGGAGCAGCTAGTGTAATATCTCTTGAAGATATGCTCATATTCAACTCCTAAGAAACTTAGAGTTCCAAAGCTTGAAATCGTCTTATATCTATTTCACCAGCTCTGAATGCGGTTTCTGGCTTATGGGCATACCCCTGATAGAGTATCGGCCCACCATCAAACCTTTTCCTTTTGGATGAAATTTGAGTGTTGACTTTCAAGAAACGCACAGTTTGAAAAACTTTGTTTCTGAATGCGGGAAAAGGTAAAGGTTTCATAAAGCCTATATCTAAAGCTCCTAAAGGAGCAGATGGCTACCTTTGGGATATATGATATGGAACCACTCACCATCATACATATTTCATTTGGAAGCAGCTAGTGTATTCTCTCTTGAAGATATGCTCATATTCAACTCCTAAGAAACTTAGAGTTCCAAAGCTTGAAACCGTCATATATTTACTTCACAAGCTCTGAATGCGGTTTCTGGCAAATGGGCATACTCCTGATAGAGTATTGGCCCACCATCAAACCTTTTGCTTTTGGATGAAATTTGAGTGTTGACTTTCAAAAAATGCGCACTCTAAAAAACTTTGTTTCTGAATGCGGGAAAAAGTAAAGGTTTCATAAAGCCTATATCTAAAGCTCCTAAAGGAGCAGATGGCTACCTTTGGGATATATGATATGGAACCGCTCACCATCATACATATTTCATTTGGAAGCAGCTAGTGTATTCTCTCTTGAAGATATGCTCATATTCAACTCCTAAGAAACTTAGAGTTCCAAAGCTTGAAACCGTCATATATTTACTTCACAAGCTCTGAATGCGGTTTCTGGCAAATGGGCATACTCCTGATAGAGTATTGGCCCACCATCAAACCTTTTGCTTTTGGATGAAATTTGAGTGTTGACTTTCAAAAAATGCGCACTCTGAAAAACTTTGTTTCAGAATGCGGGAAAAGTTAAAGTTTTTATAAGGCCTATATCTAAAGCTCCTAAAGGAGCACATGGCTACCTTTGGGATATATGATATGGAACCACTCACCATCATACATATTTCATTTGGGAGCACCTAGTGTAATATCTCTTGAAGATATGCTCATATTCAACTCCTAAGAAACTTAGAGTTCCAAAGCTTGAAATCGTCTTATATCTATTTCACCAGCTCTGAATGCGGTTTCTGGCTTATGGGCATACCCCTGATAGAGTATCGGCCCACCATCAAACCTTTTCCTTTTGGATGAAATTTGAGTGTTGACTTTCAAGAAACGCACAGTGTGAAAAACTTTGTTTCTGAATGCGGGAAAAGGTAAAGGTTTCATAAAGCCTATATCTAAAGCTCCTAAAGGAGCAGATGGCTACCTTTGGGATATATGATATGGAACCACTCACCATCATACATATTTCATTTGGAAGCAGCTAGTGTATTCTCTCTTCAAGATATGCTCATATTCAACTCCTAAGAAACTTAGAGTTCCAAAGCTTGAAATCGTCTTATATCTATTTCACAAGCTCTGAATGCGGTTTCTGGCATATGGGCATACCCCTGATAGAGTATCGGCCCACCATCAAACCTTTTCCTTTTGGATGAAATTTGAGTGTTGACTTTCAAGAAACGCACAGTTTGAAAAACTTTGTTTCTGAATGCGGGAAAAGTTAAAGTTTTTATAAGGCCTATATCTAAAGCTCCTAAAGGAGCACATGGCTACCTTTGGGATATATGATATGGAACCACTCACCATCATACATATTTCATTTGGAAGCAGCTAGTGTATTCTCTCTTGAAGATATGCTCATATTCAACTCCTAAGAAACTTAGAGTTCCAAAGCTTGAAACCGTCATATATTTACTTCACAAGCTCTGAATGCGGTTTCTGGCAAATGGGCATACTCCTGATAGAGTATTGGCCCACCATCAAACCTTTTGCTTTTGGATGAAATTTGAGTGTTGACTTTCAAAAAATGCGCACTCTAAAAAACTTTGTTTCTGAATGCGGGAAAAGTTAAAGTTTTTATAAGGCCTATATCTAAAGCTCCTAAAGGAGCACATGGCTACCTTTGGGATATATGATATGGAACCACTCACCATCATACATATTTCATTTGGGAGCAGCTAGTGTAATCTCTCTTGAAGATATGCTCATATTCAACTCCTAAGAAACTTAGAGTTCCAAAGCTTGAAATCGTCTTATATCTATTTCACCAGCTCTGAATGCGGTTTCTGGCTTATGGGCATACCCCTGATAGAGTATCGGCCCACCATCAAACCTTTTCCTTTTGGATGAAATTTGAGTGTTGACTTTCAAGAAACGCACAGTTTGAAAAACTTTGTTTCTGAATGCGGGAAAAGGTAAAGGTTTCATAAAGCCTATATCTAAAGCTCCTAAAGGAGCAGATGGCTACCTTTGGGATATATGATATGGAACCACTCACCATCATACATATTTCATTTGGAAGCAGCTAGTGTATTCTCTCTTGAAGATATGCTCATATTCAACTCCTAAGAAACTTAGAGTTCCAAAGCTTGAAACCGTCATATATTTACTTCACAAGCTCTGAATGCGGTTTCTGGCAAATGGGCATACTCCTGATAGAGTATTGGCCCACCATCAAACCTTTTGCTTTTGGATGAAATTTGAGTGTTGACTTTCAAAAAATGCGCACTCTGAAAAACTTTGTTTCTGAATGCGGGAAAAGTTAAAGTTTTTATAAGGCCTATATCTAAAGCTCCTAAAGGAGCACATGGCTACCTTTGGGATATATGATATGGAACCACTCACCATCATACATATTTCATTTGGGAGCAGCTAGTGTATTCTCTCTTGAAGATATGCTCATATTCAACTCCTAAGAAACTTAGAGTTCCAAAGCTTGAAATCGTCATATATCTATTTCACAAGCTCTGAATGCGGTTTCTGGTATATGGGCATACCCCTGATAGAGTATCGGCCCACCATCAAACCTTTTCCTTTTGGATGAAATTTGAGTGTTGACTTTCAAGAAACGCACAGTTTGAAAAACTTTGTTTCTGAATGCAGGAAAAAGTAAAGGTTTCATAAAGCCTATATCTAAAGCTCCTAAAGGAGCAGATGGCTACCTTTGGGATATATGATATGGAACCACTCACCATCATACATATTTCATTTGGAAGCAGCTAGTGTAATCTCTCTTGAAGATATGCTCATATTCAACTCCTAAGAAACTTAGAGTTCCAAAGCTTGAAATCGTCTTATATCTATTTCACCAGCTCTGAATGCGGTTTCTGGCTTATGGGCATACCCCTGATAGAGTATCGGCCCACCATCAAACCTTTTCCTTTTGGATGAAATTTGAGTGTTGACTTTCAAGAAACGCACAGTTTGAAAAACTTTGTTTCTGAATGCGGGAAAAGGTAAAGGTTTCATAAAGCCTATATCTAAAGCTCCTAAAGGAGCAGATGGCTACCTTTGGGATATATGATATGGAACCACTCACCATCATACATATTTCATTTGGAAGCAGCTAGTGTATTCTCTCTTGAAGATATGCTCATATTCAACTCCTAAGAAACTTAGAGTTCCAAAGCTTGAAACCGTCATATATTTACTTCACAAGCTCTGAATGCGGTTTCTGGCAAATGGGCATACTCCTGATAGAGTATTGGCCCACCATCAAACCTTTTGCTTTTGGATGAAATTTCAGTGTTGACTTTCAAAAAATGCGCACTCTGAAAAACTTTGTTTCTGAATGCGGGAAAAGTTAAAGTTTTTATAAGGCCTGTATCTAAAGCTCCTAAAGGAGCACATGGCTACCTTTGGGATATATGATATGGAACCACTCACCATCATACATATTTCATTTGGGAGCAGCTAGTGTATTCTCTCTTGAAGATATGCTCATATTCAACTCCTAAGAAACTTAGAGTTCCAAAGCTTGAAATCGTCATATATCTATTTCACAAGCTCTGAATGCGGTTTCTGGTATATGGGCATACCCCTGATAGAGTATCGGCCCACCATCAAACCTTTTCCTTTTGGATGAAATTTGAGTGTTGACTTTCAAGAAACGCACAGTTTGAAAAACTTTGTTTCTGAATGCGGGAAAAAGTAAAGGTTTCATAAAGCCTATATCTAAAGCTCCTAAAGGAGCAGATGGCTACCTTTGGGATATATGATATGGAACCACTCACCATCATACATATTTAATTTGGAAGCAGCTAGTGTATTCTCTCTTGAAGATATGCTCATATTCAACTCCTAAGAAACTTATAGTTCCAAAGCTTGAAATCGTCTTATATCTATTTCACAAGCTCTGAATGCGGTTTCTGGCATATGGGCATACTCCTGATAGAGTATTGGCCCACCATCAAACCTTTTCCTTTTGGATGAAATTTGAGTGTTGACTTTCAAAAAATGCGCACTCTGAAAAACTTTGTTTCTGAATGCGGGAAAAGTTAAAGTTTTTATAAGGCCTATATCTAAAGCTCCTAAAGGAGCACATGGCTACCTTTGGGATATATGATATGGAACCACTCACCATCATACATATTTCATTTGGGAGCAGCTAGTGTATTCTCTCTTGAAGATATGCTCATATTCAACTCCTAAGAAACTTAGAGTTCCAAAGCTTGAAATCGTCATATATCTATTTCACAAGCTCTGAATGCGGTTTCTGGTATATGGGCATACCCCTGATAGAGTATCGGCCCACCATCAAACCTTTTCCTTTTGGATGAAATTTGAGTGTTGACTTTCAAGAAACGCACAGTTTGAAAAACTTTGTTTCTGAATGCGGGAAAAAGTAAAGGTTTCATAAAGCCTATATCTAAAGCTCCTAAAGGAGCAGATGGCTACCTTTGGGATAATATATATGGAACCACTCACCATCATACATATTTCATTTGGAAGCAGCTAGTGTATTCTCTCTTGAAGATATGCTCATATTAGACTCCTAAGAAACTTAGAGTTCCAAAGCTTGAAATCGTCTTATATCTATTTCACAAGCTCTGAATGCGGTTTCTGGCATATGGGCATACTCCTGATAGAGTATTGGCCCACCATCAAACCTTTTCCTTTTGGATGAAATTTGAGTGTTGACTTTCAAGAAACGCACAGATGAAAAACTTTGTTTCTGAATGCGGGAAAAGTTAAAGTTTTTATAAGGCCTATATCTAAAGCTCCTAAAAAAGCACATGGCTACCTTTGGGATATATGATATGGAACCACTCACCATCATACATATTTCATTTGGGAGCAGCTAGTGTAATATCTCTTGAAGATATGCTCATATTCAACTCCTAAGAAACTTAGAGTTCCAAAGCTTGAAATCGTCTTATATCTATTTCACCAGCTCTGAATGCGGTTTCTGGCTTATGGGCATACCCCTGATAGAGTATCGGCCCACCATCAAACCTTTTCCTTTTGGATGAAATTTGAGTGTGGACTTTCAAGATACGCACAGTTTGAAAAACTTTGTTTCTGAATGCGGGAAAAGGTAAAGGTTTCATAAAGCCTATATCTAAAGCTCCTAAAGGAGCAGATGACTACCTTTGGGATATATGATATGGAACCACTCACCATCATACATATTTCATTTGGAAGCAGCTAGTGTATTCTCTCTTGAAGATATGCTCATATTCAACTCCTAAGAAACTTAGAGTTCCAAAGCTTGAAACCGTCATATATTTACTTCACAAGCTCTGAATGCGGTTTCTGGCAAATGGGCATACTCCTGATAGAGTATTGGCCCACCATCAAACCTTTTGCTTTTGGATGAAATTTGAGTGTTGACTTTCAAAAAATGCGCACTCTAAAAAACTTTGTTTCTGAATGCGGGAAAAGTTAAAGTTTTTATAAGGCCTATATCTAAAGCTCCTAAAGGAGCACATGGCTACCTTTGGGATATATGATATGGAACCACTCACCATCATACATATTTCATTTGGGAGCAGCTAGTGTAATATCTCTTGAAGATATGCTCATATTCAACTCCTAAGAAACTTAGAGTTCCAAAGCTTGAAATCGTCTTATATCTATTTCACCAGCTCTGAATGCGGTTTCTGGCTTATGGGCATACCCCTGATAGAGTATCGGCCCACCATCAAACCTTTTCCTTTTGGATGAAATTTGAGTGTTGACTTTCAAGAAACGCACAGTGTGAAAAACTTTGTTTCTGAATGCGGGAAAAGGTAAAGGTTTCATAAAGCCTATATCTAAAGCTCCTAAAGGAGCAGATGGCTACCTTTGGGATATATGATATGGAACCACTCACCATCATACATATTTCATTTGGAAGCAGCTAGTGTATTCTCTCTTGAAGATATGCTCATATTCAACTCCTAAGAAACTTAGAGTTCCAAAGCTTGAAACCGTCATATATTTACTTCACTAGCTCTGAATGCGGTTTCTGGCAAATGGGCATACTCCTGATAGAGTATTTGCCCACCATCAAACCTTTTGCTTTTGGATGAAATTTGAGTGTTGACTTTCAAAAAATGCGCACTCTGAAACACTTTGTTTCTGAATGCGGGAAAAGTTAAAGTTTTTATAAGGCCTATATCTAAAGCTCCTAAAGGAGCACATGGCTACCTTTGGGATATATGATATCGAACCAGTCACCATCATACATATTTCATTTGGGAGCAGCTAGTGTAATATCTCTTGAAGATATGCTCATATTCAATTCCTAAGAAACTTAGAGTTCCAAAGCTTGAAATCGTCTTATATCTATTTCACCAGCTCTGAATGCGGTTTCTGGCTTATGGGCATACCCCTGATAGAGTATCGGCCCACCATCAAACCTTTTCCTTTTGGATGAAATTTGAGTGTTGACTTTCAAGAAACGCACAGTTTGAAAAACTTTGTTTCTGAATGCGGGAAAAGGTAAAGGTTTCATAAAGCCTATATCTAAAGCTCCTAAAGGATCAGATGGCTACCTTTGGGATATATGATATGGAACCACTCACCATCATACATATTTCATTTGGAAGCAGCTAGTGTATTCTCTCTTGAAGATATGCTCATATTCAACTCCTAAGAAACTTAGAGTTCCAAAGCTTGAAACCGTCATATATTTACTTCACAAGCTCTGAATGCGGTTTCTGGCAAATGGGCATACTCCTGATAGAGTATTGGCCCACCATCAAACCTTTTGCTTTTGGATGAAATTTGAGTGTTGACTTTCAAAAAATGCGCACTCTGAAAAACTTTGTTTCTGAATGCGGGAAAAGTTAAAGTTTTTATAAGGCCTCTATCTAAAGCTCCTAAAGGAGCACATGGCTACCTTTGGGATATATGATATGGAACCACTCACCATCATACATATTTCATTTGGGAGCAGCTAGTGTATTCTCTCTTGAAGATATGCTCATATTCAACTCCTAAGAAACTTAGAGTTCCAAAGCTTGAAATCGTCATATATCTATTTCACAAGCTCTGAATGCGGTTTCTGGTATATGGGCATACCCCTGATAGAGTATCGGCCCACCATCAAACCTTTTCCTTTTGGATGAAATTTGAGTGTTGACTTTCAAGAAACGCACAGTTTGAAAAACTTTGTTTCTAAATGCGGGAAAAAGTAAAGGTTTCATAAAGCCTATATCTAAAGCTCCTAAAGGAGCAGATGGCTACCTTTGGGATATATGATATGGAACCACTCACCATCATACATATTTCATTTGGAAGCAGCTAGTGTATTCTCTCTTGAAGATATGCTCATATTCAACTCCTAAGAAACTTAGAGTTCCAAAGCTTGAAACCGTCATATATTTACTTCACAAGCTCTGAATGCGGTTTCTGGCAAATGGGCATACTCCTGATAGAGTATTGGCCCACCATCAAACCTTTTGCTTTTGGATGAAATTTGAGTGTTGACTTTCAAGAAACGCACAGTTTGAAAAACTTTGTTTCTGAATGCGGGAAAAAGTAAAGGTTTCATAAAGCCTATATCTAAAGCTCCTAAAGGAGCAGATGGCTACCTTTGGGATAATATATATGGAACCACTCACCATCATACATATTTCATTTGGAAGCAGCTAGTGTATTCTCTCTTGAAGATATGCTCATATTCAACTCCTAAGAAACTTAGAGTTCCAAAGCTTGAAATCGTCTTATATCTATTTCACAAGCTCTGAATGCGGTTTCTGGCATATGGGCATACTCCTGATAGAGTATTGGCCCACCATCAAACCTTTTCCTTTTGGATGAAATTTGAGTGTTGACTTTCAAGAAACGCACAGTTTGAAAAACTTTGTTTCTGAATGCGGGAAAAGTTAAAGTTTTTATAAGGCCTATATCTAAAGCTCCTAAAAAAGCACATGGCTACCTTTGGGATATATGATATGGAACCACTCACCATCATACATATTTCATTTGGGAGCAGCTAGTGTAATATCTCTTGAAGATATGCTCATATTCAACTCCTAAGAAACTTAGAGTTCCAAAGCTTGAAACCGTCATATATTTACTTCACAAGCTCTGAATGCGGTTTCTGGCAAATGGGCATACTCCTGATAGAGTATTGGCCCACCATCAAACCTTTTGCTTTTGGATGAAATTTGAGTGTTGACTTTCAAAAAATGCGCACTCTGAAAAACTTTGTTTCTGAATGCGGGAAAAGTTAAAGTTTTTATAAGGCCTATATCTAAAGCTCCTAAAGGAGCACATGGCTACCTTTGGGATATATGATATGGAACCACTCACCATCATACATATTTCATTTGGGAGCAGCTAGTGTATTCTCTCTTGAAGATATGCTCATATTCAACTCCTAAGAAACTTAGAGTTCCAAAGCTTGAAATCGTCATATATCTATTTCACAAGCTCTGAATGCGGTTTCTGGTATATGGGCATACCCCTGATAGAGTATCGGCCCACCATCAAACCTTTTCCTTTTGGATGAAATTTGAGTGTTGACTTTCAAGAAACGCACAGTTTGAAAAACTTTGTTTCTGAATGCGGGAAAAAGTAAAGGTTTCATAAAGCCTATATCTAAAGCTCCTAAAGGAGCAGATGGCTACCTTTGGGATATATGATATGGAACCACTCACCATCATACATATTTCATTTGGAAGCAGCTAGTGTATTCTCTCTTGAAGATATGCTCATATTCAACTCCTAAGAAACTTAGAGTTCCAAAGCTTGAAACCGTCATATATTTACTTCACAAGCTCTGAATGCGGTTTCTGGCAAATGGGCATACTCCTGATAGAGTATTGGCCCACCATCAAACCTTTTGCTTTTGGATGAAATTTGAGTGTTGACTTTCAAAAAATGCGCACTCTGAAAAACTTTGTTTCAGAATGCGGGAAAAGTTAAAGTTTTTATAAGGCCTATATCTAAAGCTCCTAAAGGAGCACATGGCTACCTTTGGGATATATGATATGGAACCATTCACCATCATACATATTTCATTTGGGAGCAGCTAGTGTAATATCTCTTGAAGATATGCTCATATTCAACTCCTAAGAAACTTAGAGTTCCAAAGCTTGAAATCGTCTTATATCTATTTCACCAGCTCTGAATGCGGTTTCTGGCTTATGGGCATACCCCTGATAGAGTATCGGCCCACCATCAAACCTTTTCCTTTTGGATGAAATTTGAGTGTTGACTTTCAAGAAACGCACAGTGTGAAAAACTTTGTTTCTGAATGCGGGAAAAGGTAAAGGTTTCATAAAGCCTATATCTAAAGCTCCTAAAGGAGCAGATGGCTACCTTTGGGATATATGATATGGAACCACTCACCATCATACATATTTCATTTGG
Source organism: Conger conger (assembly GCF_963514075.1). Lineage (NCBI taxonomy): Eukaryota > Metazoa > Chordata > Actinopteri > Anguilliformes > Congridae > Conger > Conger conger. The sequence continues at coordinate 64,961,326 of NC_083765.1, read as the reverse complement.
AAGCAGCTAGTGTATTCTCTCTTGAAGATATGCTCATATTCAACTCCTAAGAAACTTAGAGTTCCAAAGCTTGAAATCATCTTATATCTATTTCACAAGCTCTGAATGCGGTTTCTGGCATATGGGCATACCCCTGATAGAGTATCGGCCCACCATCAAACCTTTTCCTTTTGGATGAAATTTGAGTGTTGACTTTCAAGAAACGCACAGTTTGAAAAACTTTGTTTCTGAATGCGGGAAAAGTTAAAGTTTTTATAAGGCCTATATCTAAAGCTCCTAAAGGAGCACATGGCTACCTTTGGGATATATGATATGGAACCACTCACCATCATACATATTTCATTTGGGAGCAGCTAGTGTAATATCTCTTGAAGATATGCTCATATTCAACTCCTAAGAAACTTAGAGTTCCAAAGCTTGAAATCGTCTTATATCTATTTCACCAGCTCTGAATGCGGTTTCTGGCTTATGGGCATACCCCTGATAGAGTATCGGCCCACCATCAAACGTTTTCCTTTTGGATGAAATTTGAGTGTTGACTTTCAAGAAACGCACAGTTTGAAAAACTTTGTTTCTGAATGCGGGAAAAGGTAAAGGTTTCATAAAGCCTATATCTAAAGCTCCTAAAGGAGCAGATGGCTACCTTTGGGATATATGATATGGAACCACTCACCATCATACATATTTCATTTGGAAGCAGCTAGTGTATTCTCTCTTGAAGATATGCTCATATTCAACTCCTAAGAAACTTAGAGTTCCAAAGCTTGAAACCGTCATATATTTACTTCACAAGCTCTGAATGCGGTTTCTGGCAAATGGGCATACTCCTGATAGAGTATTGGCCCACCATCAAACCTTTTGCTTTTGGATGAAATTTGAGTGTTGACTTTCAAAAAATGCGCACTCTAAAAAACTTTGTTTCTGAATGCGGGAAAAGGTAAAGGTTTCATAAAGCCTATATCTAAAGCTCCTAAAGGAGCAGATGGCTACCTTTGGGATATATGATATGGAACCACTCACCATCATACATATTTCATTTGGAAGCAGCTAGTGTATTCTCTCTTGAAGATATGCTCATATTCAACTCCTAAGAAACTTAGAGTTCCAAAGCTTGAAACCGTCATATATTTACTTCACAAGCTCTGAATGCGGTTTCTGGCAAATGGGCATACTCCTGATAGAGTATTGGCCCACCATCAAACCTTTTGCTTTTGGATGAAATTTGAGTGTTGACTTTAAAAAAATGCGCACTCTGAAAAACTTTGTTTCAGAATGCGGGAAAAGTTAAAGTTTTTATAAGGCCTATATCTAAAGCTCCTAAAGGAGCACATGGCTACCTTTGGGATATATGATATGGAACCACTCACCATCATACATATTTCATTTGGGAGCAGCTAGTGTAATATCTCTTGAAGATATGCTCATATTCAACTCCTAAGAAACTTAGAGTTCCAAAGCTTGAAATCGTCTTATATCTATTTCACCAGCTCTGAATGCGGTTTCTGGCTTATGGGCATACCCCTGATAGAGTATCGGCCCACCATCAAACCTTTTCCTTATGGATGAAATTTGAGTGTTGACTTTCAAGAAACGCACAGTGTGAAAAACTTTGTTTCTGAATGCGGGAAAAGGTAAAGGTTTCATAAAGCCTATATCTAAAGCTCCTAAAGGAGCAGATGGCTACCTTTGGGATATATGATATGGAACCACTCACCATCATACATATTTCATTTGGAAGCAGCTAGTGTATTCTCTCTTCAAGATATGCTCATATTCAACTCCTAAGAAACTTAGAGTTCCAAAGCTTGAAATCGTCTTATATCTATTTCACAAGCTCTGAATGCGGTTTCTGGCATATGGGCATACCCCTGATAGAGTATCGGCCCACCATCAAACCTTTTCCTTTTGGATGAAATTTGAGTGTTGACTTTCAAGAAACGCACAGTTTGAAAAACTTTGTTTCTGAATGCGGGAAAAGTTAAAGTTTTTATAAGGCCTATATCTAAAGCTCCTAAAGGAGCACATGCCTACCTTTGGGATATATGATATGGAACCACTCACCATCATACATATTTCATTTGGGAGCAGCTAGTGTAATATCTCTTGAAGATATGCTCATATTCAACTCCTAAGAAACTTAGAGTTCCAAAGCTTGAAATCGTCTTATATCTATTTCACCAGCTCTGAATGCGGTTTCTGGC